>NW_008604794.1:79944-146826 GCF_000691845.1 Merops nubicus
CTTCCAGGATGCTAAGACTGCAAATCTGGTCAGCTTATTTTAGCCAACTGTACTATTTATAAAAATTAAAACAATTATTGCTTGCTTTGAAATGTTTTCACAGAACATTTCCTTGTTTTATGGCTAATATTTTACTGCAGAGAAGTAATTCTTTAAAAAAAAAAATGAAACAAAACCCGAAATATCCTTATTCTGAGACAGCTGAACCTGAAGCTGTTAATTCGTTTTTGATTTTGCATTTTGGGATTTTCCAGAGAGATGCTGACTCTAAACAAAAGGCATGAAATAAAGTTGGAATAAGATGTGGCCATATAATAGGTGAGAAAGTTATTTGTGTAAAAGCCTTCTAGAATAGCATTGAGTAGCAACATTATTTGGAACCAAAGAAATTGCTCGATATCTGGGCTGCCATTCTTCCTCGGGGAAACTGTATTTAACAAACAAAAAAAAAAAAAGACACAAAGCACACATAAGTGCCTCTCATAATGTGAAAGATTTCTGTTTAATTTTGTTTAAGTGTTCTGTGCTATCAGTTGCTGCTTGAATTAAATGAAAAGCAATTTCAGTGGTAAACTGAACTCTTAAATGTAAGAAAAAATTTCCATTTTCTTTTGAGCTATGATCTTAAATTATAGCAGTGCCCACTAGAGCTGTTTGAGATCAGGTTGTCTTGGTGTGTTTGTTATAATAAACCCCTTACTTAAGCAGGATTATGACTTGGCCACAACAATGCCTAACAGAATAAAAGGTGACAACCCAAGTCTTAGTTTGGGAAAGATTTAAAAAAAAAAACCCCAAACTTATTTAAGATAAAATTCTCATAAGTTTAAAGGGGATATTAACACTGTTACTTATTAAAATAAACAGATTTTGACAGCTGCCTCATTTGATCTCAAGTACAATTAGTACTTTTAAATGATCCTTGTTTTGAGTCTCATTTTAAAAATGCAACACAGATCGTGTCCATTGTGAGAAAGCATTTGTGATAGCTGACTGAAAATCCAATGGTGATTTTTAGGTTTTGAATAAGAGAAGTAAATTAGGACAGCAACACAGCAGCAAAAAACCTTTCCCACCCAATTTATTTTTGCACTGCTTGAAAATCAGCTTCATACCAAAGTAACAGTGAACAATTTATATGCATCCTCATCCATTATAGAGCCATAGAAGAATCTTCTTAACTATATGCTCTAATCTTTAAAAAAGTATGATCTTATACTTGAAGCTGATTTTAAATAGTCACAGCTGATGCAAAATGTCCCTCACTGGTATGTGGCAGCCATTTTAGGTATTCAGGTTGTTTTGTTGTTTTCTACTAGTATTTATACAGTAGAAATACAGATACTTGAAGTATGGTGAAACCTATCAGCATATCATAAATACTGTGCAGCATTTCAGGATGACAGGTGAAATTCTGATTTTCCTTTGAAAATAGCAACATTGGGTTTTTAAAATAAGATTAGAAAAAAATAAATGAAGAAGAAAATCAAGCATAGGAATATAGGACTAATATACAAACTTTTCCTCAGAATGTTTTGCCCTGTCATCACACTAAGGCACTTTAAGCTTTTTGAAACATTAGTTAATTAATTTCTCAGTGTCTGTAAGAAAAGTATGAAAAGTGTATATTGTCCCCATTTCACAGATGAAGGAATTGATATTCAGTGACCTGTCAGGGCCACTCAGGAAGCCTGTGGAAGATCTGAGTACAGACACCTTGCCACAAAGTACCTCGTGCTGCTCTTTTCTTCCCAAAACACATCTCATCTCCTCAGGACTGCACAGGACAAATCCACATCATGAGAGTCTGCAAGGGCAAAGATGGTGCAAGTCCATCCAATGACAGCATATAGCTTTTTTGTAGCATCACCTGGGAAGACATTTCTTAAACTAGATCTGACTACTAATTGTGTAGGCAGCGCTGTGGTTTCTAGCTCGGTAGTCCCTGAACTCACAAATATCACAGTTTTCAGACTTTGCCCTCTTGAGACAAAGCTATAGCCTCTAACAACTGTGATCTTAGCTACCTATTTGGGAGGTAAGGAAGCAGAACAGGAAAAACATGGGAGTCTGAAGAACTAAAGGGAATTTCCATTTCATTTCCAAGTTACTTGGAATTGTGCTGTGTGAATCCTAATAAATAATGGGTGAGATTTAAAGGTTCAGCTTGAATACCTTCCCACAGCTGTTTATACAGACCGAGCTGCAATGCAGTCATGTCTTTCCCAGTTGCTGCTTTTTGATCTGAATCAAGATCTTTTGCTCCAATTTTCTCCAGATCCATTTTAAAACCAGGTAAAATGTACTACTTGTTTCTGGCTCTTAATTCAAAAACATTCCTGACTTTGTCCCATCATTGACTGCCCCTTTTCTACCACAGCAAACCCAAAATATTACACCTTTAAGACTCTTCATGTCTATGGACCCCCACAGATCATTCTTTCTTCTCCAGTTCACGTATTCTCACCTGGGCACTGCCAGTGATGGCAGCCCTCATTCCCCATCAACAAAAGTTTCCTGGAAGTACCCTTATGCTTTTTAGCAGACTGCCCTTACACTTCAGAGGAGTTTCCCACGAAGTCTGCACAGCCATTGCTTCATATTCCTTCATCTCTGGCCTTGAAACTCACCGATGCTGTGATGCTGATAAAGCACCTGACAGCAGTTTCTGTGTTCTGACTTGTCCCTATTATGTTAATGATAATGATTTCCCTGTTATCTGATGCACCTCCATTGTGTCGCATTCACCTATTGTTCCTTGTCATGTTCACAGAGCCTCCCTGAAAACTCAGTTAACTCAATGTAAGGGCTCCCACTGCTTTCAAAGGCGTTGCATCAGGCTCCTGGATGCTAAGTCTCTTCCATTTTATAGGCACAGCCAGGAGCACGGTGGGAGCCCTGTCCAAATATATTGCACATTTGACAGCATTTTACCCTTCCTCTAGCCTGCATCTCCATAGTAGCTGACCTCCTTACGGTCCTGGCTGCAGGATGAAGACCTGCCACTGAATACTTTTTTTTTTTTTTTTTTTTTTGAATTTTTTTTTTTTTATAAAAATGGTGGTTCTTTATACTTTATTTCAAGGACTTTTCAGCTTTTTTTCCATGGCAGATCTCCTTTCATCCTAATCCATTTATTCGTTTTTACTTCCAATATTCACTTAGGTAGCCACTCAACTAATCCAACTAACTTTGAATTAGAAGAGCCCCATCCTATGAGCATTTGAATTCCGAAGCCCCCACTGGAAAATCTGTTTTCAAAACCTACCCCAAAACACAAACACAAAATCTTCTCAAACCTGGGGCAGAATGAGCCCATTTCTAGCTGTGACCTCATTAAACGCAGAAGTGTAGGACTCTGCAGACTCACACAAAAATTTCTACTTAAGTTACAGCACTGAGTCCATATTTCTGCACCAAGTAGCTTGAAGGAAACGTACTTCAGAGCTGGTGCAAAAATGGTTGGCCCCTGTGCAAAGGCACACAGAGGACCCACGTTCATCACCTCCCTGTTCCAGGCAGAGGTAACCCAGAAAGGTCCTCCTTATCTCCCTGTCAACCATCAGAGAAAGAACAGCAAATTTTAAATTCAGTTCTGGAAGAGTTTGCAACTTGGCACAAGAGCCTGTAATGGCTCTAAACCTTTAACATTATTTTAAGACTATATTTAAATATATATATATGTCATTTAAAATAACTCCCATGCCCTCCTCCCATTTGCTATTATTCACTTCAGCACCGATGCAACAGCCAAATGGTTTACCAGCCTGTGTCGCTAACACTTGCATAATATCTTGAGATCTCACAACCCCTCTATTTATCAAGCAACAATGTTACCAAAAATAACTATATGCATAGCTATAAGGGGAGCTGGGGAGGGGGAGAGGGGGAAAGGGGACGTGGAGATTTGTCAATACAATTTGAAAACTGCAATAAGGAGCTAACGCTGAAGCTTTAACAGTGTATAAGTCACTTTTCCTGATGCGGCACTTATCACATGGTGGAGCCAGAAAAAGAGGGGCTGTGCAGGCCCTCGTACGCCCTTGGAGCGGGGCTCTGGAGCAATGCCGCCAACGGGTAAAATGGGAGAGACTCCACGGGCAAGGTTCACAACGTAGGCACAACCAAGCCTGCAGAAGCCACTTCCCCACAGCACCTCTACAGCCCAGCAGTGGTCATTATTTCCCTTGCTATGCACTCGTTCTTAATACCAGTCTTTACAGCAGATCGATCAGGGCTTAGTGCAAAATACAGCAGGTTAATCAAGAAGGAATGTCACTGTTGTGTCCATTGCCCACTTATTGTAAAGTGTTTCTTGTGTGTGTCTCTCTGTGTGTGTGGCTTTTCTTTTCAAAGCCTGAGCATTCCTGGGGGTGGGAGGGAAGGAGGAAGGGAGGCAGCAGCTCTTTAGAAAGCCTGCTTCATCTGTGAAGTTTACAAAATACCATCAGCACTGCTGAACTAATGAATAACAAGAATGTGTTGTCTCTAGCTTTTATGCAGACTGTTCTGAAAAGATTCAAAACTGTGCAGGACCTGCAGTGTTGATCTGCCTATTCCAGGTACAGCTTCAATGATTTTTATCTCAGCTTGGAACACAGAGTGTGTTCTGATACTAATACTGATAAAAGCATAAAGGCTGATGCCATCTGCCATGGCAACTATCAAGATGGCAGCTGCTTTTCATCAGCTTTATCTGAACTTTGCATTAACGGGAATTCAGACACTGTGGGTGCGTTTTCAAAAAGGACATAAAAATGATAGCACTCCTCTGAATAAAACCAATTCGTCAAATATCAACCTACTCTCATCTCCTTTATCTTTCTGGTAAGAAAAACGAAAAAAAAAAATAAAGGGGGGGTGGGGGGAAGTTCTATGTGTGCTCTCTTTAGATCACCTAGTCTCTTTATCAGCCCCAGTCTCTGATGCCAGTGGTATCAGAGGCTTCCACTCGCACCGACGCAGCAGCAGGGCTGTGAGCCTGAGAGCCTCTGACTTTGAATCCCAGCACTGGCATCGGTGCTACAAATGGGATTCAACGTGCAGTGTCTGAGGGCAGTGCAATCAACAAAATAGCCTGCTAGTGTTCACAGGCTATCACAGGTAATAATACAGGCTTTTCCCAAATAAATAAATTAATAAACAGGGAGGAGGGAAGAAATAAGGAGAGGAAAAAAAATGTTCTAGTAGTAATTCTAAAGGGCTTTTCTTTTTCCTCAGCTGTGGTTTACAGCAGGTACACCTTCCTCGTGTTCATTAGCAGTGCTAGAACATGACAATTCACTAAAGAAAAGATGCTAATTGCAGCACACAAGCTTTGTTTTGCTATCTATAAAAGTATATAGGAAATATAGATGTAAGATGGTAGTATACTAACATATTAGAATGCTGCTACACTTCTACTGATTTTGCTATTTTCCAGAAGGTTATTTTCCCTGATTTTTTTTTTGTCTGCTAATTAAATCTTTATTTGATTTATTTTTTTTAGTTTAACTTAGCATCTGGCTCTCTCCTTCTCGGAATAAATTTTATTGAATTTTAAGTAGATATAGATATATAATGGATGTATCTAAACAAAAAAAAATTATAGAAAACGATGATGCTAAACGATACATACATGGGAATAAAAAAAAAAAAATGTTCTCAAAAGAGTATTTGTTGCTACATCAGTTTGCTTTAGCAAGTAAGACTGAAATGCTTGAATGTTAGTGAAAGATAGCCTAATGAAAGTAGAGTTAAGCATAAAAAGCAAGTTAGACATAGAGAGGACAAGGGCCAGAGGCTGGATTGTGCAAAATACTGAGTGACTTCAGCTTTCCAAGAAGTCTGTGGCAGTTGAGGGAGCTCTCTAGCATTGCAAGTCAAGTCCCAAGTGACTGAGTTTACTCAAAGCAAGAACAGCAGACCAAATCACCAGCTATTGCGAATCAGTTTAGCACCACAGCAATCAAAGCTAGGGCCAGAGCAGGGACAAAAGCAGTGGCAGTCTGCTGGCTGTTTGGCCCAGAAGCTCTCAGGGTTGATAGGAATTCACAGATCCAAATCTAAATTAAAATTGTGAACTGTATTAGTAATAAAGCTGTCCACTACAAAATATTTTTGTTCCACCTCAATACTTGCATCTAGAAAAAACATATAAAATACCTGATTCCATCACAACAACATGGTTGTTGGAAACCAGGGAGGAGAGAAATAGCTGAGACTTAGAAAAAAGATTACATTTTCACTCTGCAATCCCCCCGTTTCAAATATGCACTCATTTTCTCTTTCTGTTATTGTACTATATACTAAATGAGGCTGGTAGACAGGATAAGACAAGCTTCATTTTCAACAATGTGAAAATCAAGAGAAAAAAAATGTCTTCTCAATTTCAGTAAAGCAAGGAACTAGAGTACAAAAATTAAGCTTTCTCCAGATTTTGTTTTTCAGAGCTTGCAGTCCAGCCCAGATCCTCAGTTACTGCTGGGACACCATTAGGGCACTTAAATTAGGGGAGTTCTGTAAATTCAAATGAGATTCATTTCAGCAAAATGCCCCTCCCGAAAACTAAAACATAAAAAAATCTTAATGGATATCTTTGTCTATAAGGTCTCATAGGGTGATGAAAAGCCACAAGCCCAAGGAGACCACATAAACATCTTATTGTCTTCTAGTAGCTTCTTTCAAATTATGTTTAAGATACCTTGATATACCCAGAAGGAATAGGATGAATCAGAGGAACCTGAGCAGCTAGGAGCTAGAACTGCTGAAGCATTTCTTATCCTTAGTATAGGGACAGGAGATTTTTTTTTTTTTTTTATCTCAGAGCCATCAGTCCCACAGTATTTTTGAGGCACTAAAAACAGTTATAAACAAACAAAAAAAAATTGCTTTGCACTCAAAAGTAACATCAATAAAGCAAAAGCATAGAAAAAAAATTGACACTAGGAAAGCAAAAGCAGAGCAGCATAGCTGACACCACACAGACTTTTAGGACACAATTCTGTGTGTGAAAAAGTCTCCCTCTTGCAAGAACGTACTATTAATGTTTAATGCCTACAGCAAAAGATAAACACTTTCTGGAATGGGCTGAATGAAAGTGTACACAGAGCCACTGCACCGCTCTGTGCTGGCTACTCTTCTTGGGAGCTACAAGGGCATTGTTTTTTCAATAAAGAAAGCAACAGGGAGAAGTCTTACCAAAAGGGAGACAATTCCATTCTCTAATAAACCCACCTTCATAATCCTTCTCATTCTTTATGACTCTACGGATTTACTGTTGCTATCCATTGCTTTTATCATTTGAAGGCAATCGGAGTTGTGCCATTAATTTCTGGGCAAGGAGGAATGATGAAAGATTTCATAGCTTCTTCTTTTTCAAACACAAAGACAAGAGAAGTGCTTCTCGAATGAAGTGTTTAGGAAAGACCTCCACCCACCCCCTCCAGCATCCAGAAAAATTGTCTAAAAGCTGTTTCAGATAAAACTTTAAATCCTCAGCTGAAGAAGGAAACAAAATTATTAGCTGTGTATATAGATCACAAGCAGCTGATCAGGGGACCACGTTTGGAATAATGGGTACAGCACTGAAACAGACCTTACAGAAACTGAGAAGATACAGCTGAGGGTGACCAAAATGACACGAGAACTCAAGGACCTGAATTATTTGAAAATTTTTAAACAGTAGCTCCATGCTCTTCAGTAAGGAAAAGAGACAAAATAAACACAGTCAAAAGCAAAGCAGAATGGAGAAACCCATTATGTAAAAGATAAGACTGTCAAGTTGGAAAAATAAAGTCAGTGAGAAGCAAGCTATTAAAAGTGGTATGATTAAACTCTGTTAAAGTCCCTACAGAAGTCAGTGGAGTTTGTCGCCGAGTCAGTAGATTGACAGTGTTGTTCCTGAAGTGACGTTTCTTCAAAAGATGGAAGAACAAATATATATAGGGTATGTACAGTAAGTATGACACAATGTACAGTCTTTACAAATTGTAAAGCAATTTGCTAAGTTTTTGGGGAAAAAAAAATGAGAATATTGCTAATAAAATTATTTTGAAATCATTGAAGGTACCTCGGTTTAGAACAGTAGAAGGACTTGACCTTCATGATGAAACTAAGTACAGAATTTTCCATTCAAAAACAACAAGACCCCAGAAGATACATTATCACCTAGTATTCACAATAAGCTATCACCAGAGCACAAGCTGTTATAATATATTTCATTCAGCTTCCATGGGCCAAACCTTAAGTGGGATTTAGGTAACCATCTGCATTCTTGTGCACCTAAATGGCTTTGAAAATATGATGCAACTGGCCCAGGTCACTCTCCTGATATATGAGCTGCCTTGACAGCATACTCCTTAGAAAAGATATAAAGTGTGATAATACACGGACACACAGAACTGAGCTTTAAATAAAGGGAGATTTTATAGACTTTTTTGGCTAATTTTTTGGGGAGATTTTGAAATGCAGCTTTGCACTGTTCTCATTAAGACACATGAATTGTTATTTGTTCTTACTTTTTTCTCATTTAAACTTTCAAATTATAAGATCTAGTGCAATATGCAGGCTTGGAGAGAAAGCCTGCAGGTCTCTGCAGTATCTCATCCTTTCACATAAAGTGCCCTTTGACCTTTGCACCTCTGCCCACACCCTCCTACAATGTCAGGTCTCTTTGCATTCAGCAAGAAGTCTCATTCCAGTTCAGTTGGACTACATGCACAAGGAAGTATAAAATATTGCTGTCTATTATTAATAATGACAAAAATCTAATGCCTGGCATTGAAATTATTTTGACATATTAATATCACATTGCCACCGTATCACCAAAAGTGGGGTTCTGCATGTTCCTGCTTTCCATTAGTCTGCAGTTGTAACAGTCTGGTAATGAGGTCTCCATAGAGTTACACTGAAATTGCTTTCCCCATCCTCATCATACATTGCAATGGCAATGGAGCAGGGGCTTCACAGACATGCCTTGTAGTCATCATTCATCCTTGTGAAACTGCTAATCCACTAAAAAAACTTCCTGTGATTTTTTAAATTTGATATGAACTCATCATTCAAGTAAACTGAAAGTTGGTTTGACATGGAAAAACATGAAGGGAAGGAAGTCGGGTAGGTGTTTTGCAAGCGCAAATACTGTGGCTGCTATGAAATCTTTATAGTTCTCAGGGTCTAAGTTCACTTAAAGGATTAAAAACTTAATCCTGAAGGCTTTTTGAGGGGGACATACTTGCGTCACACTTATTATATCTGATTTCAAGTGAAATATTCTAGTGTTTATTTTGTGGTTTGGAATAAAAGGTGGAAATGTAAGTGTGCTTACTGGGCATCAAGTATGCTACTGATCAGACTCTTCCTCACACAGACACTGCCTGTGAGGCCACGACTTCAGTGGTTCTGAAGTTGGACAGCCTTCCACTTTGGGTTTTATTTAGAGGAAAGCACTTGTTCCAGTGCTTCCGCGAATCAGATTTCAAAGATCTCTACAAAATGTTCCAAGGATTCAGTCACTTAAGTTGCCTCAGAAAGCTCTTCTCTATCTGTTTCTTGTCCATGTGTGTGTGCTACTGAAAAATAAAGCAGAGAATATGAGACCAAAAGATCAAGAGTTATTCTGCATTTATTTGGTGTGAATACAGAGAGGAGTTAATTAATCAACAGGTGCTTTGCACTGGGATAAGAGCCCCTATTGAGGACTGTGCAGATAAGCTATTCTAGCATGTTTCCCTTAATACTTGGTCTGTTCCATCATGAAAGACTATTAGTGGAATTTGATTTTGACTTCAACACCTCTTACACTTCCTACACACTGTGTTTTCTAAGGTAGAGGTCTCTCATTTTTCACTCAGGTGCATTTGAGGGGAGAATCAGATACCACAACCGAGACTCAAACTACAGATCACTACAAACAGATTTCAAACTCTTAGTATAACTCCTGCAGAAAAACTCAGAATGCAGCCTCTATGAGCTAAGACTGAGTTGTAACGGAAATGACAGCAACAATGTAATTTGGTAGAAATAATAGGTAAAAGCCACCATTATTGCTCTTCCATTTCAAGGTTAGGGACCACGCTCCAAGGACCATGCATGGTCTGTTTCTATGGGAGAACATGCAACAGTCATGCCTGGTACAGCACAGGGCATCACAGCCTGGACTTGCTCTTCTCAGGCATTGTATTTGACAGGTGATTGATGATCACAGATGATCATAAGAAGGAAAGGAAGGGAGAACAAGAAGGTGCATTTAGTTATGCGTGCGGGACTGGATCTACCTCAGCTTCAGCACTTACCACAATGAACAGTGACTCTGCAGCCCGTGCTCAGGCTGGGTTGGATCCTTCTGACTCAGTGCCAGAGTCCACTCATTTCACATGTTTAAATGGATGGCACAACCAAGAAGAATGAAAGTAGCAACTCTCACCAGCTTTCGAAGCCAAAGGTGCTGTTGGTAGCAGAGCAGTCTAGCAGCAGGAGGAGAATTCAAAAACAAGGGCAGAATGCACTATTTCCACAGGTAATTTGATCACAGACCCAGGAGCACAGAGGACTATGCTACCCCAGGCTTTGACAGGGTTTTTTTGGCATTCCCCAAGGAGACAGGACAGTGAGCCATGACTCACTCCACCTGCCCACCATGAAAACTGCCACAGCCTGCTGCAAGGTTTAAAATCAGTAAGTGTTTGTGTCTTTAGGTCACAAACATTTTCTTCATCATTTACGTAAAGAGTCTGCAGCAGAAGAAAAAAGAAAGATGCCTATTTTCTCAAGTTATTGTAAAAATAACTGGACAACCAAGAGGTCTTACACCTGTTATGATGCACAATGTAGGAGTTTGGTTTTTGTTGTTGGGGGCTTTTTCTTTCTTTTTTTTTTTTTTTTTTTTACTAGTAGAGATCATGCTGGGCCTAGAATTTAAGATACAGATTGATTGATCTCTTTAATCTAATATTTGTTCATGGGGAGGCTGTTATCTTTATTGTGGTGACACCTGCTAGTGTCGTTATAGTTAAAGGCTTACTGTAGTTCTATTATAAATGCTGGTTTGGGGTTTAATATATCAGCAGGATTGCATTGCACTGGCCTAGGGGCTGTCAAGCCAAAAACATCAGGCAATATTTTTAAACCCAGAACTGATTCTGTTCGGGGCTTTTTTAATCAATAGATTTGCTCAAATACTAAGGGAGGAGAAAACAGTTAAAGTAGCATGGATTTCAATCAGCAGGTGATACAAAGTCTTACTCTCAAAGCTTTCTATTCAATAAATAAAATCAATGTATGAAGATGCTGTCACCTGACTTGACAAACTGGTAAATAAACCACCCAGAGATGTAGTTTCAAGTGACATGAAATATCTTGTGGTCTACTGAGGCCAGTTTGAGCCACCCTGCTTATATAAAATGGTCCAAATGCCTGCAGAGAGAGCTGCTTTAGGAGTGCTATGCACAAGGGTATGTTCCAGTGGGCCAGACGGCTGCCTTGTATGCACTGACTGCTGCTAGAGGGGTAAGAAAAAAAAGAGTAAATGGTCCTGTCTGTTGAAATGGGTAAACTGTGTGCTGTGCAGTTTGGTTTACTTAAAATTGCACTGCTGAGGGTGATGCTGTGTCACTCAGAGCACAGAGTCATGTCAGCTGGGGTATTTCTGGGCACAGGCAGAGCGTGTGAATGGGGGTGGACCTGGAGCTGCTCTTCCCTCTGTGAGAAACTACAGCAGCAGTTAATTTCGTGACACAAGAGGCTAATAAAGGTACCCTGAGGCTAATACAGAGCAACTTTCTAAGGAATAGAATAAATTACTCTAGGCAAATCACCATGCTGACACAGAAAATACTACTTCCAGGACAAGATTTAGCTTTCTTAGTCTTCTCAGTTTTTCTCTTTAACTTAAATTTTCTAAGTTCCCTTCCACTCCCATGCCAGTTTTCACAGCTCCGCTACGTGCGTTTCCACTGTCTCACTCCATTTCTGCACAGCCCACTATCCTCTGTCTTTTTACAGAGATGAGCAGGTCTCGAATATGATAATATGCCACATGGTAAGAAATTATCTCTAAAAAATTTGGCACCTACATTCTGAGTACGAATCACGTGTGCTTGTCTCACTTTCATACACAGTGTGGGTGCTGGTGTGCATGTGCTCGCACACATTCTGTGGGCTAATATCCTAAACTTACCCTTTCCCTTGGATCTTCCTCTATTTTTAACTCAGACACACCAAATACAGACTTGAGCCTGAGCATTCCCCTAAACTGGCTACTTCTACAGATGACTCCCTAAACCCATCTCCATAACCCTTCCCTGGTCTTGGCACCTGAGCTGGTGCTCAGGAGACCTGCCCGATCTGCTGCCAGGATGAGTCAGACGCAGGACTGTATCATCACGCAGGTCCTAGCACACCATTTGCTTTTGCATGTTTATCTGCAATTAAATACATCCATTTTACATTCAAAACACACAAAACTGGGGAACAGAACAACACCAGCTCTGCAGCAAATGTCATCCTCTTTCATCACCCCTACAACACAATTCAACCGTTTATCTGTAAAGGGTGGATGAAATGGGAAAATATCCCATCTTAGACTATCTGTTCTCTTGTTCTGCCTCTAAATGAAACAGTGTGTTCTTCGCTGTCATTTTAATGCTTTTATATGTACATATACACGCTTTGGTACACACGCCTGTGTTTTTTATATTTCAGCTAGATTTCTGCATGCTTTTCACCTTGTTGTCTATCTTCAGATTCTTCACGTAGTTTCTACTTCTCCAGGAATTTCACCAATTCATCACAGTGAGCATGGTTATTTTTTAATTGCTATCCATACTGTAGTAAATATAAATGACAAAAATCATCAAACATATGTTGCCTAAGTTGTATAAATATGCATATATGTTAAAGATGTGGTAGCAGGCAGGTGCACAGGAAATCTTCATAAAGTTAACAGCTACTGCAGCAGTAATAAACTGATGTTACCCTTTCAAATGCTAGTCAGGATTTTGCAAGCATTAGCCACTACCGTGTGATTTGAGCAGTGCCACTAATACAGATATAGTCAAGCTGGCAACTTCTTCCCCCATCTCCCCCTATTCTCTCACAAAGAAATAGAATGCGTTTATTAAAGTATAGATGCCATTTTCATCTTGCAACGTTAACTGTGTTGTCTGTATCCCAAAGGTACTGAGCCAGTCAACGCAAACAGCTGTGCCACCTACTTGCAACAGTTGTACACCCACCACAAAGCACGGGTAGGAGGAGCAGGTTAAAGCAAACCGTAAAGCTGCTAGTGTACCTCGCTGCAGTTTACCCATTAGCTCGAGGGAAATTTCATCCCTTTGGAGAATACGCATTGTATGTAGAGCTCGTAGCCGAGTATTCCTTTGCTCTCATCTCCTATAAACCACCTACTGCATTTTTATGTTCTACAATCACACACACCAAAACAGTGTTTAGCAAATTAACATCAAGCTAAATAAAAGGGATATCAACCAAACTAGCAGGCAGCTTTTACATGCTTATGTACTGAGGATGTTGGGTGATCTGTAGGCTAAGATAGATGTCATTCCTTCATATTCTCATTATTTGCTTTTAGTATAATTGGATGAGTTTAGCAGGAAAATTAATTCATTTTCACAGGTTTTATCAGTAGCCCTGATTACTGCAACATGAAGGAATACGGCAAGCTGATGGAGGAAGGCATTGATTCAGTACATCTCCAAGGGCAGCCTACACAGATGGGATTTCTCTAGAAACCTCACAATACGACAAAACTGCCCATCCGCTCCATCCCTTCGTGAGGTGAATCCCCAGCTGCCAAAACTCTCTCTGCACAGCCACAGACAAGTACATAGCACGTTTGTGCATATGTGTGTGCACTGGGGAGGCAGGGAACACACAGAGTTGCTTGTGTGCAAGTGCAGCAAATTTTCAAATTCTACCACAAATAAATGGGCTTTGTTTCCTTTCAATGAAAAAGCATATCTTCTATGCTCAGGACTGAAGCCTTGCCCATCATAGGCCAGCTATGATGCATTTGTTCAGCACAGCTTTTGTCTCAGAGATGAGATGTGATAGGATGTAAATAAACGAGAGAAGCAGCACATGTACCTGCATGTATTCATACAGTCATGTAGTTGTCCGATATTTCTAGGTCCTGCAACCTCTAACAGGAGCAGTGTCTCACAGAGTAACACAGCAAACCAAGAGTTCCCTACTACCATTAACACCCATAGCACAAACAAAACACCTGAAGTTTTCCAAAGTGGCTTATTTGAGGACAGATCTACATATTAGTGAATGTCTAGACCTTGTAATCCTGATCCTCTGATAAGATAACAGGAAGATAATCAGTACTAAATGTTCATTTAGAAAAAAAAAAAAAAAAACACTTTTAACTACAGCACAATTAGTTGTGAGTTTCTTCCTTCTCTTCAATATAATTAACTAGGACTTTATCTTACCATTATGCTTGTATGCATGAGGGACTCACTCTAGGAACTTCTTTCTCACAGGACTTTAATATACTGTTATCTTTGTGTATTAATTGAGTTGTCTCATACTGTCATAGACGCAGTAGCTGTAACAGAGATGCAGAAAGAGAACTGCAATCATCCCTGAATGTTACCTGAACTTGGAGAAATTCAAGTAGGGAAGTGTTTCAGCACCTGTGTGTGGTGCAACACTCCCAGGGGTCTGGCTTCCCCATTCTTGGAGTGTGGACAGGGAAATCCCACTGTTAAAAACAGCTCTATTATCCCCCTCAAATCACATTAGAGTTACTCGAAAATCAATTATCTCACTTTGTCTCAAGAGCACTGATGGCCGCCTCTGATTTTCTGGGAAGCCATCTCCAGCAAACCTCACTGACATATGACAACACACAAAGGTTGCTGTATCAGCAGTCTCTGTATAGGTAACGAGACTCAAAACACACATAGCACATAACAAGAAAACCACATGCTTTATTTCTGTCTTTTCTACGCCATGCTATGTACTGCTTCCAGTAAATGTTTTCCTGAACTTACAGTGGATTCCAATTTCTCACATTCAAGGAAATTGCTGTTGCTAAAATCCGCTCCCCAGACACCCCAAAACAGTCTACTTAGTACAACAATTATAGCCATGCACATGACAGTAATCTTTGAAGACATACGACTTAATGTAAAGATGAGAAAGGATAATATGTTGAAAAGTAGAAAAAATGAGAGTTGCAGGGTTTAGGTCTGCACTGATACATACCCTTAGCAAGACCAAAAGAGCAACGCTACTAACAATAGCAACAGACCTGAACAAATGGTTATCTTCAATTTAGAAACAACTACAGTGCTTAGTTTTATCATGACCTTCTGAAGCGGACTCATCAAACTACTATCAAAATACTATGTGATGATCATGCAAGATACTGTTTAAATTGGCAAAAGTCAAGAAATTCAAGAGGGCCAGGTCCCAGGATCTGACCTTTAATTTATAAATAAACAAGGAAACAAAATTCTAGCCTTGGTATCTACAGAAGTGAACCTCCTAAATAAAAGCTGAGTTTGCACACACAGACTTGGTCTGCTATTGAACAGATCTGTGAAACAAACCTCTATCTTGAGCGTCCCAGGCAGCTCAACTGACGAGGCTCTAATGAGCAGATGAAAATGCACACCACTTAGCTCCTGGAGCACTACCTGTACAGTAGCATGTAAGAAGAGTGGTTTGTGAGCAGATCACAGAAGGTTAAAGCATAAATAGTAATTTTGAAAAGTGAATACCAGAAGGTTTTCTGTTTTCAGTACCATTTACAGCACTGCAGACCCCTGAAGGGCTCTTGCAAATTCCAGTGGTAGTGTGTCCCTAAGTCCTGGAACAGAGTAGATGAAAATCATGTCCACCATACATCTGCATGTCCCTCAGTGCTCAGTGAAGTAATGGGCTAAGAAAACAAACTGGGGCACATAAAGTCAGATCCATCTCATAGAAGTGTAAACCTTCTGTCCTTCCTTTATCTGCAGGGGTGTCGTTACCAACACTTGGACCCGGGATTGCGACACCTCAACCTCTACCCTTGAGAGTCATCACAGACACTGACTCCAACATGGAAGATGCTGCAAATGGCGTTTATTGCGTCGTTGCAATTGCTTATATATGTTAAGCCACGCCCACAATGCCCCTCGTGGGCGGTCTAAGCTTTCCGTTACATCGCGAGATCTTCCGCATGCCGATCCCTGCCTAGGGTTGGCTCTGCTCACCACAACACAGGGGAGATACAGCTGAGTTTACTCAATGAAGTCAGGAGTGTTTAGAATCATAGTATGGTTTGAGTTGGAAGGAACCTTAAAGATCATTTAGTTCAAATCCCTCTGCCATGGGCAGGGACACCTTCCACTAGACCGTGTTGCTCAAAGCCCCATCCAACCTTGTCTTGAACACCTCCAGTGATGGAGTAACCACAGCTTCCCTGGGCAACCCGTTCCAGTGTCTCGCCACCCTCAGAGTGAACAACTCCTTCCTTACATCTAATCTAAATCTGCCCTCTTCCAGTTTGAACCCACTACCCCTCGTCCTACCACTACAAGCCCTTGTAAAAAGTCCCTCCCCAGCTTTCTTGTAGGCCCCCTTCAAACCCTGGAAGGCCACAATAAGGTCTCGCTGAAGCCTTCTCTTCTTCAGGCTGAACAACCCCAACTCTCTCAGCCTGTCCTCTTAGGAGAGGTGTTCCAGCCCTCTAATCACCTTTGTGGTCCTCCTCTGGATGCACTCCAACAGGTTCGTGTCTTTTTTTGTGTTTGGGCTCCAGAGCTGAACACAGTACTCCAGGTGAGGTCTCATGAGGATGGAGTAGAGGGGGAAGAGCAGAGTAGGTCCTTATCAATTCTTTTAAATCTATAATGTGTATACAAGGTTTAAGAAGTGATTGTTGTTCTCCACTACAGCTCTAAATATCTTCATTACCATGTATCTAATCTCAGGAAATATGAACCCCTGATGTGCAGCAAGAGATGCTGAAGAAAGGGACTAGGAGTTTAAAGCTCCCTAGGTATCTCAAAGTACCCTTATCTCATACTTCAGAATGGGAGCAAACGGTCCTTCTGCCATACTGAACACGATAGTGACTGCTCCAAAACCCGTTTGTGCTTCCATCTCTTCCCATGCGCTAGAAGCCCCAGGACACCCCAGACCAGCGGGTAACCTCTGTTGCCTTTGCAGGTGTCTGAAACTCAAATACAAATCAACACAGCGGGTGGATTTTTATTTGATAAGAACACCACGCTAGTCCAATTTAAACCAGTAGGCTGTTGTATCCCACACAAGCCAAAGAGGAGGCTTATAGGAGGAAAGATAAACAGAGGGATAGTGTCAACTGTGAACACTCCATAACTGAGACAGCGGTGAAGGCTCATGAAATAATGTGGTTTGTAACATTTTCTTTTTCTCTGAGAAACAACTGGGGAAGCTGATACCACAATATGCTCAGCCTGTAGTGCCTACAAACAAAGCATTTCTGGGCCATGCTAGCCTGAGAACATTAGTATCTAAACCATATCAAGGCCTGAACAGAGGCCCTCCTTACACCTTTTTGGATCAAGCAGGGAGAGGAAAGAGCATAGCTCTATCTTTGTTCTCCTCCATTAATCTGTCTGGCCACTTCATGGATGTCAAGGATGCTAATCCTGAGGGCCGAATTCTGGTTTCACTTACTGCTACACTCTGTCATCCAGATTTGGCCAACGCTTTTCTGATGTGACCAAAGCAATTTATGACACTTTTCGCTGTTTCAAGATACCAAGAATTTTTTTCTTCACAATTGACTCAGTCATTATATTTTATTAAAACCAGAGAATTGTCCAAAGGAAAGGACTTCAGGAAAACCCCTTACAAGCCAGGGCTTCTTCATAGCCTTGGAAACCCCTCTTGAGAGTGGCTAGCCTCTCAGAAAAGGAATATAACCAGATGATTCCAAGTGCCACTTGATCAATAATGAGATATTCAGAAGGAGTCTTAATTTTATCTAACCAGAGGGATGAGACTATCATCTTCCCTGACAACCAAAAACTCAGCAGAGACCTCTTAAAGGGAATCATCTCCATTAAGTTGTTTCCTGCTTGCAAGCAGCAGCAGTAATGGCACTCACCAGCTTTCAGCTGGAAGTGATCAGCGGAGAATGCAGCAGGTAAATTAATGTTTTACAGGGGCATTGCACATGTACCCATGGCATTATGTCACTGTGGCACTCAGCTGTAGTCCTCTGCAAAGGACTTGCAATCACTTTTAAGACTAGGTATTAGGATGCCCCAGAAGGTAAATCATATCTATCCCACAACAATATGTGTGTATATGGGTGTGTCCACAGACTTTCCACAAATCATGTTTCATGGATGCATCATAATGTTAGCCTAACATCTTTTAAATGAAAAGTTTAAATTAAAATGTAATGTTCTAAAAGAGCATTTGCAGTTCACAACACTGAAAAAACTTACTTTGTTTTTTATAATTTACACTATGATAACATTGTTATTATTCCTGAATAAGCTTTTTAGTCAAGAGCAAATATTTAAAATGTCAGGTTGATGACCTGAAAACATAAATCTTTTTAAAAAAGCTTATCTTTTTGGAGACTGACATATGCTATCATTAGTAAATTTCAATATTTAGTTAATACTATATAACTTAACGCAAAATTTCTTTGGACAGTTTATTTTGAACTGTACAGATTATAGATGAGGGAAATTAAATTATTCTCAGGCAGGGAATATGATCTTCCCATGATTTAGAGAGGAAAAAAAGAAAGAAAAATTTACATCTAAAGCTTTAAGCTTGTCTGTGCCAACACCAAGTTGGGTACTTGGTCTGACAAGGAAAAAAAAAAAGATGGGGAAGAAAAAAAAAAAAAAAAAGAAGTTCCAATTAAAAGAATAAGCTTTGAAGTAATAGAATAAGAATCAGACCAGTAGCCAAGACAAGGAGTTTTACAAATAAGAAAAGAGAAAACAGTGTCACTTGCTAATAAATTTTGAGATCCTGAGGTGCACAAGACACAGAAAAGAACATATTGCATGGGCAATAGCAGAAGACATTTAATGAACCAAGTAGATGATAGTTCATCTTGTCTGTGATATAACCCAACTCTGTTTAGTCCTTTCTTAACAACCCTTCAATCAAGTCTTTTTTCATTTTAATCTAAATAACACTTCAGCCACCTCCTACAGGGGAGGTGTAGATTGCAGATTTCCCTCTGGAAATACATTTCTGTAGCCTCAGAGTGTCCCAAACCCCCCGAATTTTATTTTAACTTCTACAATGAGAAAGTATTTAAGCAAGACAGAATTATGAAACCGATATGTCACTTGTTCTCAAAAAATTAATCCCATAGTGTTTGCAGTCATGTACTCGCGTACCTTGCATTAGGCATCACCTTATGTTGCATCTATATTTGGGCTGTAGCAGGTTTTCATGTAACCTAAGTAAACTTTAGTTATAAAACAATTATTAGCATAAATATATTTTGAGTCAGATTCTATCATCCTGACTGTAGGAAAACTTAGTGGTATGAGACTGAAATTAATATTACTATATAGTGCCTCTCATTTTCACCTGACCCCATAACTCCTTACCCCAGATGTACATCTCTATTTTTTAGATCAAGGTCATATGACAAGTATATCCAAAGCAGATATGCTAAATCTCTTCCCTAGTTGAAATGATGAGCCATTTGTTGTCCTAAAATCCCTTCATATACTCAAAATTGTCTGGGTTTACCAACCTCTAACTCAATGAGTTTGACATAATTCCTATAGGTATTAATCAATCTTTTCAGTGGATTTTTTTTATATATAGCTGCATTGCACAAGCCAATAATCCTTTATAAAAGATCTTCAGGCAAAATACATAACTAGTATGAAATTAGTTTTGATTTAGTAGCTTGCAAGTTATGTCAGGCAAAAAACAGGAAACAGCCATATTTTCAAAGTAAATATGATTCACATTGGATCAAAAAGTTTGCCAAAGACTATAGAAACATTTGGAGACTACGTAGATGCAATCTCACTCACATTCTACCATGATGTCAACATAAAAGTTCTTGCCTAAATTCAGTTCCACCATGATGAATAGCATGTGGCTTTATTGCATTATGAGACTTGAAACCTGTTCATCTCAATTTAAATTGAGATGATAGCTAAGCACATCTACTTTCAACATGAACCAATCAAAAAAAGATGTGATTTTCCATAGAAACATCTCTACCAATAGTTTATATATGCTGAAGTAGCCAATTACATCTTGGCGCACTAAAAAATACATAGCAACAGCAATGCCAGCATGGCAACAGCAGCTGCTGCACAACGAAAAAATTAGAAAATTACTCTTTAGAAAAAAATATATTCTGTTAATTCACTTTGTTTACATTATCTTTCATTAAATAGTTTTAGAAAACACTGTATGTGTAGCTAACTCTTCTTGTGTACCTCATTACTGGATGGGTGAATTAAGATTATTAACAAAAAAAATTCCTTCTAGTCAGAAGTTGCCTTCCACTACGAGTATATTTCGGAATACAGCAAATCGTTCAGAAAGTATGGGAATTTCATTTTACTTCCTCCCAAATGAAAGTATACCATTGTGCATAAGCTGACTACACTCTTCATAGCCAGTATGCTGACTTCAGTGTGACAGGACAATTGCCCTAACCAGTAGGACATTACCTGACAACACATGAATGGCCTGGCCATGGTGGAAAGGCTGATTCTTCCCCTGGGCAAAGCCATCATATGTTCTCCCTCACACAATGTGACATTTGCCATATGATCAGATGTATGTATGGGAGTACATACACTTGTTTAAAAATACATAAACAGAGGGAAAGTGTTTTTAATAACCATGGTGGAAATATTGTTCTTTAAAAAATGTTAAGGTCCAGATCCTGCCTCCACAAGCATATATTTCACTTCCAGTCTCCCCTTCCCAGAGGAATGTCCCGCTTTTATTATGGGACAGTACCCACAAGAGTGGTTATACTGTGCTTGATTTATATGGTGTCACTGATGACATAGCAGTGAGGAAGCAAAGGGCTGCCCGTACTTCCTCAGAGGGGTGTGAACGTGTGTGTCACCACAGAAGTGCCACCTGCACATAAAACAGAGCAGCAGAAGCTGGCAGTACACAACACGCAGTTTTGAAGGGAAGTGACACGAAGGCAAAAAACACTGTGTAGGATATCTAGTAATTATGTTCACGGTGACTGTATCATGTATCTAAATAATATTTCTTGTATTTTATCCATTTTGAGATTTGTACCATATTCCCCTGGGAGACAAAGAAACTCATTTTTGCCTCTATAGTTAAGGATTAGGTAGTTTCCCCAGTCTAAACCCTGCCATTCTGTAGTTATTGGCATCTGTAAAGTTAATCTACCTTCTGGTAAGGCACAGATAGCTTTTGATATACCAAGAGTGTCTACATTTGAGTTGATCAAGTATAGTTAGGTAAATAGTATGCGACTACAGATTCTAACTATTCCAGATAGAAAAATTCAGCTTTACCTTGTTCCTTCTAGTATTTAGGGGTCAATTTTGAGGCTTCATACCTGACAGTTGTTATGTTTTGTTTCATTTTTCCGCAAGACCACATACAGGAGAGACACAAGCTCATGCCCATTTCATGTGATGCGTGAAGCCACACAGCCCTCCGCTGTGGCTGAGTACTATGTCCTTCCCTCCATGCAAACAGAGACTGTCAGGACCCCCAGTGTAGCCACCTCTGCACCTAAGCGCAAATCCCTCCTCTTGGTCCCACCAGGTCAACTCTGTAGGCATGCCTGTGACTGGTATCACATCTTGCTCATCCGTCCTCACCTGGAGCGCTCTGAGGTGCCCATGAGCCTTCTAGACCAAATTTTGCAAGGTATTGCTCCATCTGAACCGGACAAGACTTCCCTGGAGATCCCAGAGTGTCTGCCTGGAGGTGAGAGAAGGTCAGGGCTTGACGGGAAAATATATTTTATTTCACATACATTAAAGCATCGTTAGATAAAGCAATGTATTGGTTTTTTTTCAGTTTTTCTCTTCTAATTCCTAGCTCTGCTTAGCCCAGGAAGTGGTCTCCAGATGAGATGAAGGTTAATCTGTCCAGAGTAGCTTTTCCATTGTTCTCTTGTCCCTGCTCAATAGGTGGTTTGGAGAGTTTTGAATGCTATTTTTTAACCCATCCACATAAAGGCTGCTCTGTAAAATGACTTTTGAACATGACTGAGGGAAGGCAGTATTTTCTGAAGTGCTGCTTATTGTCCTGCTTTTACACATATTATTTATTTGCTTCATCTTCTACTTGTCCTGCTCTTATCCCATTGACCAGGTTCATAGCAGTCATGGCTATGAGAAAAATCATTATGATCAGTTATAGTTGCTCTGCTTCATTTTAGATAATACTTCTCTTGGCTGAGAACAGAAGGGTATGTTCTGCTGCTCGTAGCTCTTATCATTTCTCAAGCTGTCAGTGAATAGTCATTATTGCCCTTCCACTTCTCCTTCTATTGTGAGAACAGTTAGTTATCCAACTTCTCATAAAGCTTTGCTGGTTAGTAAAACAGCTTTCTCCGTTTCTCTTGCATTTAAATCTGGAAACCTTCTTCATGCTTCTTCCCTTAGTTGCATCTGGAGAAAATTAGTCAACCAGTGGACATGTGACCAAGACCTGAATATGAAATCTATACATTTTAAAAGAAGAAAAAAAAACCAACTAAAACTCTCCACCTCCCTGACTAAGATTTAGATTTTATGTATTTTCAATATCAGCATAATAGGTACTTTCTCATCACTTTTCTCTTTTATTTCAGAACATTTCACTGAAGTGTTGAAGCTTTCTATTCAGGATGGTGAATGTGACTTCATGGAACCTCATCATCCCAAGAGTGGAGTAAGAAACTTTCTGGAAAAAATATAAAATTTTTTCTCTGTTTTTTAGTTTTAGGGGACAAATATTGGTACTACAGCAGCATTTCATAAGCTGTAAGGATAAGACCGAGCCACTGTCTCCAGCCTTACACCCTCCACATGAGTTGTGTAAATTCCAAGAGCTTCCTACATGCTATGTCCGTCAGCCCAATGCCTCACAGGTGAGAGGGGCTTCTTTTGTTCCTTAAATGTCATTCATAGGATGCTGCACAGAAAGACTGCAGCACACTAAGTAAGTTTGCTCTCTATTCTAGGCAGAGAATGTGAACGTCCGTTATGGTTTAGACCTAGCCAGGAGGTAAGCACCATGTGCCTGCTAGCTCGCCCCTGGCCCTTGGCCCCAGTGGGATGGGAAGGAGAATAGGGAGAAAAAGGCAAAACCCCATGGGCTGAGATAAGGAGAATAATACAACACCACAAAAGATGAAGAAACAATGGTAACAACAATAATAGTAATGAAATAATATATAAAGCACAACAAGAATCCTCCCCTATGGTAGATGTAGCTTCAGCTATGCTATCTTTTAAACCTTTCTAAGACTGCAAGTTGACCTATCTTATACTTCCTCTCAAGGCCTTCTAAGGCTTTCTTTCTCCCTTGGCTCTCTCTTGCTTGCCACAGTCCCCGGGTCAGCAACATGGGCGCTGATGCTTGTGTCCTTTCTCCTCTGTGCCATACCACCATGGGTAGCTGCATGTGCAATGCGGCATCAAGGTTGCTTCTCTGAGCAGCTTTTTTTCCTGTGCTTCCTTCTCTGAAGTGACACTTGTCTCTATCTACTCTTTAAGGTGCTGCCCGTTCACAGGAACTGACATGCTTTTCCACTCTGTCACTAGGAGAACATTTCTGAGTGCCAGTGCAGGCCACCCACTTGACAAAAATGGTCATGATACTAAAATTACCAAGGGCCAACTGTCTCTTCCTCCTCTCATTCACATAATCCTTTAACATGCAAGATCCTAGTGGTGTTTAACAAATCAGAAATGGTGAACAAGTGTCATACCAAAGCAGAAGAGAGGGGAATATGTGGTGGAAGATCAAAGGGAAAACATGAGTACTGTAAGTGATAAAAAGAGTGACTCTGGGATGAAGGAAAAGAAAGGATGCAATGGGAGCAATTGAAGTGACACAGGGCAATCTCATATAGGACACGTTACACAAAATTAATTTCCTTTAATCTAAACTCTTCTCCAAAACCAGATAGCACCTGTGTGCCAGATACATAAGGATGTATGTAATCTGCTCATGATCTATTTGCAGACTGTACTGTCAGTTGCTTGATGTTCATGGGCTTAGAGGGGGGAGAAAGGAAAAAAAAGGAAGAGTAACTAACTAACTGTAGCACAGACATGGGAAGCTTTCTTTAATTGTCTCGGTTCTCATTTTTCTTTCCTTCACTGAATGGCAGTTTTGACCCCACAGGATCATTTTTTTTTAGATCAGGCTTCAAATACTGAATGTTTAATGCACACTTTTTTAAACCAACAAGCTGAATTATCCATCTGGTTGCCTAATATATTTTCATGGTAGCTTTGGGGCCCAGCAAATTGGGTATTTCAGTACCTGAACATCTCCAGTATATCAGAACATAATGACAATGAACACGTACATTGGTGAAAAAAGGCACTTTTTTGTGTTTCTATATAAGAATGATAATACATTCTGACACCGTAAGAGCAGTATTTTCTGTCAATCAGCTTGAATTCTCTATAAGCCTTAGACATATAAGTCACATTGAGAGGGTTATGCATTTCACAAGTGGATTTATATATAAATACTTTCTCTGGCTCCAGTTCAACACAACAAAAGAAGTCAAACATTAGTCTGTATTTGTATTTCTTCACTGAAATGTTTTGACATAAACTGCATACAATCCTAGCTGAAAAGTGCCATACAGTTTGGAAGAAACTGCTGTGAACACCTCTATTGTTCACAAAATGCCAAAGTTTTTTCTTCTTAGAAACTTAGAGGCCTCCTTTCCACCGCTCCATCAACAGTTTGTTTCTCAAGAGCACACAGTTCTGTACGTAGCCTTCACCTTGCTTTCCTAGGCTTTCCCTTCTAGTCAGAAATCTACCAACACCTTCGAGAGCTATAAAAATGACATCTGACCTTTGCCAAAACAATAAAACATCTACAACAAAATGGTGGCTACTTTCTATCCAACTGTGAGGCACATTTCTCTTTCTGAATGGTATTAAACAAATCACTGTCACTTTATGCTACCTTTCTTTACAGTGTATGAAAACTTATTGAGTCAAACTGACCAGTTACATTGCTTAATTCTAGAGTAATTCAACAAAAGTTGAGTTGTTCTGGATTTTCCCCAGAATTCCCTTGTTCCCCTGATGTGCAATGGAAGTGGTCACAGCCATCACCTGAACTTTGCAAGGTTTGGGTGCAGCTTTGCAAAATGGTAACAGATGAGCACTGTGGGGACTGCAGTATGATAGCCAGCTTCAGCATCTCCACAATAACCTACAGGCTTTCTTAAAATGTATCAGCTAGCAGAGTCCCAAAGGGCTGCTGTACTGGTCAAGCACCACTGCAGCACATGGTCACCTGGCTACTCTCTTCTCCTCTGAGGATCATAGAATGTTTGGGTTGGAAGGAACCTCCAAAGATCATCTAGTCTAACTCCCTGCTATAAGCAGGGACATCTCCAACTAGATCAAGCTACTCAGAGCCTCATCAAGCCTGATCTTGAACGTCTCCGCAGATGGGGCCTCCACCACCTGTCTGGGCAACCTATTCCAGTGATCTACCACCCTCACATTGAAGAACTTTTTCCTAACATCTAACCTAAATCTACCCTCTTCTAGCTTAAAGCCATTACCCCTCATCCTGTCACTCCAAACCCTTGTGAATTCTCCCTCCCCTGCTTTCTTGTAGGCCCCTCTCAGGTACTGGAAGGTTGCTGTAAGGTCATCCTGGAGCCTCCTCTTCTCCAGGCTAAACAACCCCAACTCTCTCTGCCTGTCTTCACAGGAGAGGTGCTCCAGCCCTGTAATCACTTTTGTGGCTCTCCTCTGGACCAGCTCCAACAGTTTCACGTCTTTCTTGTGTTGAGGGCTCTAGAGCTGGACACAGTACTTTTGGATGCTCTGAAGCTCAGTGCACATTCACTCACCACTCACCCATTCACACTGGCCCCTCCTTATCTTCCTTGTAGCCTCTGTAGATACCACCTCCAAAAGAGCAGAAAACCTTAAGGTCTCAAACTCAGCTTATGGGTAAAATATGGGGGCATAATCCTGAGGCAGATTTGTCTGTAAAAGAATGTTCCATTTCACAGTTTTCATATTATTAGATTACTCTGAGAAGCACAACGTGTTCATTGGCTTAAACTCACTGTAAGGAGTCCCTATGACAATGTGTTGGTTTCATTAGACACCCAATACTGCATTTAGTTCAATTGATTTAATCATGAGGAAAAAAAAAAAAAAAAAAATCAAGCAAGATGTATATGAGCCTGAACTGAAATATGCTAGTTTTGGAAAACAAAGCATTGGCATCAATGAAAAGCTACTGGTGTAAGTGAAAATATTATGCCTTGAATGAAAATCTATTAATTTCCATAAAAATTTAGTGACTTGAGTATGCATGGATTGGTTCTACTATAGATGTGCTGGATTCAATGACACTCTATTAGTTTCAAGGCATATTTATCCATGCAGTAAAAATGTATAGGTTAGGAGAATTAAAGAGGCGTGATGATGGCTGCCCTGAAGACTCTACTCTGAAACACAATTCCTATTAAAATTGATTACATTGGAATTAGCAATGATACATTCAAAACCCCTAAATAAAGCCGATGGTACTGCATTACTTTGGACACAGGAGTCCTTTTGTGTCGCTCTGGTGTAAATTGATTCTTCCAGGTTTCTAGGGGCTGCACCCCCTCCTTTTCTCCCCAGAATGTAACTGTGGGCAATTTAGGTTCATTCTCCTGTCTTTTTTCTCTCATCTGTAAGGGTGAAAGTGCAGATTGTCAAGTAGGCCAGGAAGAGAGGAGCATAGTCTTGACTCTCTTTTTTCAGACTGTAAATGGAGACTTAGGGGTGCATAAGCTGCCTAAGGGCAGGAACAATCCTGTCAACCATAGAGCTGAGGACAGTAATCCTCAGATTTAAGTCCAGCAGCATCTTTATGCCTGTGTTTCTTTCTGTCTGGTTCCAGGTGCTTCCTTAGGGCATTATTCAGGCTCCCTGAATCACCTGTCAGTGATCACCTAACATCCTCCCGTGAGAAGATATAGAAACAGAGGTGGTGTTCTAACTTTTTGAACAGGTCTCAAACCAGAAAAATCAGCATACTCATGAAGTCATGCTTTGCTCATGCCCATACCTTTCTTTTCTGTTTAGACATGATGTGCCATACTGAAATGTTTGCAGGCTCTTGCTGAAGCATAAAAACTTGGATATGAACTCCCCCTATGAACTACATTTTCTCTTGTAAATCACAGTGTTTAATAAATGCACAATTAATTGAGAGGTGTTACAGCTTCATCTACCGTTGCACAATAGGACTCTGGCTACACCGCTGTTATAAGTAATATATGGTAGACACAACATTTGGAACTGCTCAGGCTTCTGTGGCTGCTTCTGTTGTAAAGAGGCATCTTGAGTGATTCTGAAAGCCCAGGTATCTGGTTTGATTTGTCTATAGAAATGTATCAGTACCTTTATTATTTAGTTTGTCCTGCTGACCAACACATCTGCGCACTCACACTATGGAACATACATAATACAAAGGCTTTTAAATGCCTGTACCACTATTACAGGCAGAAAAGTCAATAAGCACTTGACTTTAAAGTTTTTACCATCCATTTTCTAGTATGACTCTGAACGAAAAATAAAACAGTCTTTGACTTCTCTCTTTGCAGTACACAATAAAGTTCTACTCACTGTGAGACTTCTTCATGATGGGACCCTAGCTTTCCTCAAGTTTTTTTTTTTTTTTTTTCAGAAGACCCGATAGTCTGTTCCAGTCTAATGCAAGTGGTATCCAGTATTATCAAGGTAGAGTGCAATAAATATCCCAAGTTGCAATCCTGAATGTAGCCTTTCTGAATAAATTCATGGTAAATACAATTACATGATCATTATCCACATCAGTCTGATGAGCCACAGTTTCCCCTTGCCCCAGAAAATAATCTTATGTTGACACAACCTATTTGTCACTGTCATGTTTAAATTAAAAGTTGGTTGCAATTCCTAAGAAACATAATCCATTGTTTTCATCATAACTCCAAACTAAAATGTACCCTAAAATTTTTAAGACTTTATTTAAAGCCTGGAAAGCAGAAAATTAAGTGACAGAGGAAGAATGTGGTCCCATTAAAGAAAAAAAAAGCAGTTATAAAATGTACAATTTAAAGACAGTTACCGTTCTGTGGTATAAGACTTCCTGCATCAGTTGCACTCTCCCAGAATAACTTTTTTAAAGTGCTATTTCCAATATCCCCAAGCAGGCCTTATAATTACAACTGCCATGCATACAGGACTCCAAGATAGTAAGAAGTTTCCTCAGTTATGTTTTGCACAATATGGTCAGTTATTTCTAAGTTCATTCTAAAATCTTCATCTAATTCTTTCTTGTACCAATATAAAGATAGTTGATTTGGCATATAGCAGAACTCCTCTAACTCTTATATATTCTAACCAACTTCTACTATTTTCCTTTTATTACTTTGTACTTACCTTATCAAAGTTAAAACACCCCATATTCCAACTGTAGTACAAGACTTTCTTCACTCAAAGGAAATTAGAATCTATGGTCCCGACCATGCAAATATTTACACACAGGAGTAATGGCATGACTTAAATAGTTCTACTGATGCACCAAATTCCTCATGCCTATGTCAATATTTGAAGAACAAGTGTTGAATGGAACAGGCTGCCCAGGGAAGTGGTGGAGTCATCCCTGAAGGCGTTCAAAAAGTGAATAGTGTAGCACTCGAGGCTATGGTCTAGTGGTTAGGGAAAGGTTGGGATGAAGGTTGGACTTGATCCTAGAGGTCCTTTCCAACCATAGTGATTCTATGATTCTATGACAACAAACACCATCCTAAACATACAATCTGAACTAGGTGGTAGGAAGGTCTGTTAAGAATTCTGTGTATGGAAAGCCCTCTATTCCTTCTTCCATACGCAAATCTGAGTGCTGAGGAATGGATGCAAGATGCAGGACTTGAAGGACAATCAAGTTTGACAGTTCAAGTTCTGCTGTTTCCATTTGGCTGAAGTACTGTGCTGGTCAGAACATACTTGGTTACATTTATTCAAAACATGGACAAGGAATCTTGGCTTATCACACAGGAGCTCACCTGATTGAATAATCCCTAGCCAGTCCTAAGGCAGCAAGAATTGCTTTAGAGCCTGTCCTTCCCCCACCTCCATCAGTAAGATCTCTACAACCACCAAAGAAACAAGTTCAAATATACTCGTATCCTGCCTTAAAATAGGAAAAGGATCAGTGGAGTGTGGCCCTTCAGGGCCTCCAAAGGGGCTATTTGCTGTCCCAGGTAAAAGACTTTTCACCCTGCTTTTGAAAAATGAAGTTGATGCGTGTAGGATGACAGACTTAACTACAGGATGAGGAATGCACAAAACAAGTGTATCTCATGGGAGTGGTACTATTAGTTTGCTCTTGATGTAAAGTCCCACTCTCAGTTAGGAGTGCATTCACTTGGAATAATGCTACCACTTGTAAATCCAGATTTACAGAGATGTAAACAGGAGCCAAATTTGTTGCAGAACCTCTAGGCAAGATGGGAAAAAGCCCTCCTAGAACACATTTAAATATCATGCCTTAGGTAACAGCAAAATCACAGTCTTTATGTTTCTTTCCTGCAATATCAAGCTTCCATGCATCATACATCTTTATGTTTCCTTAGCTACTTCATAACCTTAAAGGAACACTGGATTGGGTGGTTGCGCTTTTGAATTTGGTTGGGTTTTTTTTTTTTTCCATTTTACAAGAATATACATTTTTCATCTAAATAAAAATGTATTCACTCTTTAATTGGCTTTTGTCAGCAGACATTCTTCTTTTCAGCTAAGAAAGATGTATTCTTTGATGTCTTCATTAAAAGATCTCACAATTTTTTTTTCTAAGAAATATATATATTAATGATATGGTAAGCTTTTGTCTTCCCCTTTGATTGCTTCATAATGCCAAAAATGTCATCTTAAACGTGTGTTATTTGAATAAGGTTTATGTTAAGCAACAAGGTGGATGTATTTTCTTTCAGTCTAAGTTAAACAGTATGAAGAGCGGAGCCAATCGAACTAAAGTATAATTGCTAAACAGGATTAAGTTTGCAACAGCTTCCTCAAAGTCTGCAAGAAAGCAGATACAAGAACAGACTCCTGCAGCTGAAATATGCTTTCTTCATAGCTTCTACCTCAGACCTGCACTCTCAAAAGTGTCATTGTCATAAATCATTGTTAGCAAAACAATAACCTTAGTGGTCTTACATTACATCTCTGTGCAAATTATGTATGTTTCATGTGACATCACTTACTTTCTCAACAAGCAAGTCTTTTGCGTCTGTTGGAAAGCCACCAGTGGTGATGTGCTATCAAAGTGAATTACTTTCTCACATGCCAGGAAATTAGGGCAATCCAGAGCCTTTCATCTAGCTCCTCCACATTGCCATCCTGATCCCACAGGGTCTCCCATTCACTCTTCTCCTACTGACTGGTGTGGGAGCCATCACATAGACAGTCATTTCTCTGTGGCTTGAAAAAGGCATTTCAGAGTTGAAAAGAATCTGTGTGACTGTATGTATGATTCGTTCCTATGCAGCCACTGAGCACCACAAAGAGGATTCCCGTGCAAGTTCTGTGTAGGTGGGTAAATAAACCTAACATGATGAGGAAAACGAAGTAGGTAAAGGATAGGCTATCAGGTCTAAACACATATGGCTGTAGGGGCCCTGTAAATGTCAGGGAGCAGCTATAGCCAGTGCTGGTTCTTTTCCACTTAGGACAGAAGATTCAGGTGTCAGACGAGGACAGGCTTTTTCATATTCTTTGCAATTCTCCCAATTCCATATACTTGGATTATTATGGATGCAATAGACCTGCACAGGGGGACACCTGGATGTCTGAGCACTGTTAACCAAAAAATTGGCTAGAAGGAGTCAGGCTGAAAGTAGTTCTTGAATGGAAACCAACTAATAGGCTTATGTCCCCTACTATAAATTATACTTTGGCTATAAAACAGTTATCTTCAAACCATGACAAGTGCTAAAAACCCTGTGAATGAACAGTTAGGAGAATACTCCTGTTCCCCATTGCCCTATCATCTTCCTTCCCTTCCTCTCACCGCTATTTCTCTCCTGCCTATGCCAGCACTCTTCATTCCTCTCCCATAATCTTGTCACACCATGCACATATGCCCACCTCCATGCCTGTCTTCCCCTTTCCCAGTTATTGACCTTCATGCCTCCCATCTCCCTCCTCCTTTCTATACCCCTCACAGGTGCAGTGTGATATTGCTGTCCATCCTTCTCCTTGTTCCAGTCTTCTCTGTGTCTCTGAGTGACTTTCACCCTTCACATATCGCTGTATTGCTTACTTGGGGGTTCACCTGCCTTCCAAAACAATGCTTTTCCTTTCCTAGACATTCCCACAAATTTGGCCCCCTTCATCATTTATAGACCCAAGTTTGCCTCCCTCTGTACACATCTTTCTGAGCTCCCTAGTTCCTTAGATGTCTCCTTTTATCCTCTTCATACCCAGTCATTGTAAACAGAATTAAGGGAGTTTGCTTTCAATGACAGTATGTGTGAAAAAAATCTGTCCTGGAAGAAACAGGGAGTGATTCAGGAGGGCTGTTTTCTCTGAGGCATAGCTGATCAGATCAGTTTGAAAAGAAAAAGTTTATAATGAAGAGCTAGATTCTATCATCTTAATTGTTGAGTTGCTATTGATACTCTGTAATACGGCAAGTAAAAGAGATGCAAGCAGGTATTCCATCATTTCATACCAACTAGTGGACATTTATCCACTAGATATCTCCAGAAGTACATGCACGCAAAAAGTGCCTTCGAGCATTCTAAGTCTCACCTACACTTGATGCACACATCTGTATTATACCTAAGTAAATCTGAATACTACAGTCTCAGTTTATGTCTGCTGAAGCAGATTCTCAGGAACAACTATGGCATGCTCTTTACTTGAAGATCACCTCTTGCCTCTGTTTAAGTCAGTGGCCCTGTTGAATCTGAAATAGCCCTACTCAGCCATCTTCTACCTTAGAAGCCATTAGATGAGGCTTTCCAGAAAAATCAGGATTTTGATCCCTGCATGACCCCAAGCCAGAAAGATGAAATAGTATATTATGCTAATCTACTCACTGTCAGTCCCCATCTGTTTTTTTCCTTTCATACAGGGTTCCGTCCTCTTTAGAGCTACTCCTACTTGAACATCTTTAGTAAACACCTGAAGCCAAACCCATCACAATGACTTTGTATCCCCCACTCCAGAGTGAATAGAGCTGAGGCTGGAAACGCAGGGTTCTCTGCAGCTCGTCCTCCCCAGGATGTAGAACATCTAGCAACACAATGCATTTAATGGCATTCGATTGTATACAAAATTCAGTCATTTGCAAAGGGTCTCCCAGTCATTAGTGAGAATTAATGAGATTCTACTGTAATAAAACCTCACTTCAAAATAGAGTTTTACTTGAACATATGGGATTATAAAAGTAAATGTGCATCACACATAATCTTATGCCACATTATATAGCACATTTTTTAAAAGGAAACACCCACAGGTCTGAATAACTTTTATTTTTATGCAAATGCAGTATGCACAGAGACCTGCTTACTTGTCACTTTTTTGTTGTATCCCCACAGTGCCAAAGGGAAGTACCTCACTTTGCCTTTGTCTTTATCAATCTACCTTTGCAAACACTCTTTACCATTCATAGGCTAAAGAACTTCTGGTATTGCAAAAAAATGTTCTTTATTCACATCCATCTTCTGTGACACGCAGAAGGAAGCCCCTGCAAGAGCTTTGTAACCCAATCCTCCTTAGGAATTCAATGTGCTGTGTAACTTATGCCCAATCCTGCATGATTTTATAATCATAGCCATCATCTTTTTATTATGTCTTGGACTTGAAGAGTCCTGAAAGCAGATGTAACTCATGATGACCTGACTTCAATGGGAGAATGAACCAGGTGGCTAATTGTCTCTAAACCAAATACACTGATAATTAGCAGGAGAGCACAATGCAACAGAAGCCTAACCACCAACCTTTATTTAAGTTAAGCAAATGGGTGAGCAAATGATGCAGCTGCATCGTAGTTTGACAAGTTAATAAGGGAACCATACTTCATCTATTCAGCTACAGTAGCCAAAGCATGCCCTCAGGACCTGGTATCAATGATTCTGAAATGGTAAACTTATAAAAAATGAAATAAAATATCAGCACTAGGGCAGAAAAGCTTTTCTGCAACAGCTTCCTTTTCCAAACAGGTCACCGCACTAGCATTTCACCCTGAATACATGGGCTGAATACCTGGCCTTACATCCCAAATGGAAATAACCATGGAGGCCTCATCTTGCTTTCCACTTGCCCATGTTATAAAAACAAACACCCTGGCATCCTCTGCTGAGGAACAGTCTAGGAACAAATAGTAAGGGAGCTGCCAGTTAGGCTGTATTGCATTGGCAATGCTGCTCAGAGGAGCTTACTCACTAATGGCTCACAGAGTAGCTGGCTACAGCTACCATTGCCAGTCCCCCATCTTTACAAGCACTAAACTTCAGCCCATTGATTCCATAAAAAGCAAACAAAGAAAATGAGTGGAGCTTGCTTCAAAAGTATTAGCAACTCAGAGACTTGAATATTCTCCATGTTAAAATACAGATTTCTTTGTAAATGGTGGGAAACAGCAGCCAAAAAAAGCACCATGTAAAGCACCCAACGCAAATAATTCCATGGGTGTTGATGGGAGGTGGAAAGAAAAACTTTTCCTAGTAATTCCCATGATCCTTTTTACATTTGTGACACTGGATCATTCAGACTCTTGTGGGGTAGGAGGTAATATTCTCACCTTTGTTGTCTTGCTTCTACATCTATCATTATTTATGCTTAAAAAAAGAATACACACAAGAGTGGTTATCTGATCATCTGGACATGTTCTGAAGCGCTAGAGAGAACTAAAGTCAGAAGGACCATTTACACAGTACTCCCAGGTCAGACTGAAAACTAATTTAAGCACATACCTTTAGAAGAACCTCCCACACAGGATGGGTTTTGTTCTGAAAGAGAACTGGAAATCAGAATTAGAAATAAAGCAGGGGGACAATGCAACCATGTTGCACCAGTGTTACCTGCTCCTTACTTCTTTCCTGTACTTCAAGCAACTATACAGAAAAATCCTACTACCTACATCCACTACACCTCATCAAAGGCACTTGGCCCAAAAGTAGGTTTGTCAAAGCCTATCAATCACACATCACTAACCTCTTCACAAATGAGTCTCAACAGGTTTGCATTGCCATAACACCAGGGTAAGAGAGTGGTGAGATTAGCTTCTTCTCAGGGTCCAAAGTGAGAAAATCATAAAAATTAGACAGCATAAATGGTGAAAAGTATAATTTTCCACTAACATGTTTCTGGCTTCCAGTTTTAATAGTCTAAGGAATTGTTATTAGAGTGATCAAAGGGAGAACTCACAAATGCGAGAAATGTGACAACTAAGCATCAAGCTAGTGTGGCAAAGTAGATTGCTTTCTTTCCACTTCCCGTTAAACACTGCTTTGGAACTTTATTTTGATGTAGATTTGACAAAACTCTCATTGCATTTCAGTTTCTGGTGCACAGGTCTGCTGAAAGAAAAAGAATAAAGGGAAAATGAAGAGACTGTCAGAACAATAGCTGCTTTAAAAAAAAAGACGAGAAGTCTGCTGAGGCTTTAGATTTACAGAGTTTACTTTGACAAACAAAAAACCCCAAAACATTGTGGAAAATAACCTCTTGTCTACTCTTGCAGCCCCTTACGACATTTGCCTGTTCATTAAGCTTCAGGTACTTCTCTCTAAATTTAGTAATTATCAGATATGCTTTCATAGTTGAAATAAACAGTAAATTAGATGTTGTTCCTTTCATTTCTTCTGTTAACAAGGGTTAATGCAATAGCAGCTAAGTTTTCATTTGTTTTTTCTTCCACCAAATCATCTATCACTTCATTGTCACATTAAAAGATAGAAATCTAGACCCCTGCCAAGTTAAAATAAGCTTAGCTTTTGTTATTTGCTCATATAACTTTCAGGGAATACTAATAAATACATGGAAGAATATCAGCTGTTCACCAGCTTTAAATATACCCCTGTGAGATGAACATTTCCAGTTCCCACAATACTTTTAACTTTACTGTGGTAAGTTAAATATAATTTTCTCAAAACACAAGTTTACTATAATTTGGCCAGAAAACTGTGGCTCAGTATTGTCTGGCTCCAACTTAGCATGTGTTCTTTGCATTAATTGTTTTGCTGAATAACTGGCATAGAGCCAGCAGTTTAGCCTCTTGGGATTTTCTTTCCATATAAGTTTTGAACTTCCTACTTAGAAATTCTATTCCCGTAGTTCTTTCCTGAGAGTCCAGGACACTTTTCTATAAGAGGCATTTCAGGAGCAGGCTTCATGAATAAGGTGTGAAATGTGACCCTGTCTCTCAATTCAGTTGCTGACTTCCAGCAGGCGGTGAAAAGCATGTGACTCATCACACCGAGCCGTTTCCCTTTTGGTACAGGCAGGTAGTGTGTATCACCAAGCATATGCTTCTGACTAGTGCAACAATGTGATCAGAGTAGGTTTTGTTCATACCCCTGATTATTCAATTCGTGACACTAGACAACAAAAAACTGATGTTCAGAGCCAACAGATCTATATATTCTCTCTAAGGACCACACCTCAGAAAATACTAGCAGGAAAGGCAGCACCACTGCAGCAGGTTTCCTTTAAAAAATATAATTTCCTTGCAAAATAAATATTTAGTCACAGGGGAACATCATATATAAATTTTATTAAAATCATAACATTTCCTTTAAAGCTGCATGTTGACAGTTTCATATACTGCAATACACTGTAGCCTTTTGCACACTGGTTGTACAATTCCTCCTACAAACTAGTATCAAAGCAAACACTGTTTCACTGGATGCTCCTTCCTCTTTTTCCCTGGGACCTTTTCCTTATTTCATAAGGAACTTGGCATATTCTCAAACTAAGCCTGGACACATTTTCTTTTTCTTCTAGTCATCTTCAGAACTGCCATGAATGCAATGTTGTGCTGTGAGTACTTCAGTTCCCAGTCACCAGCTCTTCCTGCCCAGATTGTTTGGATCTGTGTTCAACCATTATACCCTTGGAGGAGGAGAGGCCATTAGCATTTGTACGTTCACCTTGTAGAAACCACTGCAATACATCTCAGCTTCGTTCCTCTTGTTCTAATGACTTAAAACCAAAACTAAATCAAGAGGGAAAGGAAGTTCTGAGTAGAGATAATTATCAGTACCAAGGAAGCCACTTCCCCAGAATAAACCTACGAGTATGAGGTCTGTCTTTCCTCCTTTCAGATGCTGAAAGTGCCAGATATTCAGAAATAAACAATTTTTTTTTCTTCTGTACATTAGTCAAGCATTAGTAAATCCAACAGATCTCTGTATTTATATTTTTATAATTTTGGAATGAGACTGATCCTGGACTTTCAGTTAGTGCACAGAAATGCAAAAGGGTCTATTATTCCGTGGAACTCACTGGCACAAGATATTTTAGTGAAAAATTCACATGGATTATAAAAAGAATAATATATTTCCTGAAGTAAGAAAATTCTAGGAATTACAAAAAACTTCTAAAAATTGACAGCAGGAAAATATTTTTCCATTTGAGCTGATTATTTTATAGATACTAGAGAGTTTCTTTTACCCACAGACAACAGACAAGGCAGTAGAGGAAACAGTACCATCTGATTCAGAATGCTTGTCCCTACATGAATTAATGAAACATGCTGATATTCATGCCCTTGTCATTCCCTACATAATTCTAGAAATTATCAGCTTTGTTTACCTTTCCATGGCAGTGCATGCACACACAATTGTACACAAGTGTTCCCCTCATCAGCTGAGCTCATATCTATAAATAAAACATTCCTTAGAGAGGTTATAGGTCTAGCCACAGGGAAGATCACCAAGCTAGCTACAGGGAAGATCACCAAGGTCCTCAGGAAGATGTAACATTGGGACTGGAATTCTCTAGGGAAACTAGAAGCCTGGAAGACATGACTTAAAGTCTTATAAAGATGATGATGTGACAGTTGATAAAGGGAAAGTGTGAATGATTGAGCTACTGAATGAATGAGATGAAAGGTTGTAGTAGTTATATAGATTACTCAGTCATAGTTGTCTCATGTTGACTGGTTTGTTTCTTAACAGCTCTTTCTGGGCTTCTGCTTTTTGAACAAAGTAGTGACAGTAACTAGAAGATGCAGAAGGCTACATTCACCAGTCTAAAACACATGAGGAACAGCCAAAGGACACAAATCTTCCTCTCTTTGTACAAGTCAAATGCCACTACAGTTACAAGATTTAATCAGGGTTTATCCTCCAATGATTGTCCTGCTTCCTACACTTTTCCTTTCTTCATCTTCAGCCCCAGCAATGGCTTTAGAGACACAGTGGGCTTTATGTGAATGTTGTAGATAGCCAGGAACTGCAAAACAAATGAAACCGACTCTTTTGTGTTAACTGGAAGTTTTGCAAAGGCTTTTTAAATGGGCTAAGAGAAGACACGTAGTGGGGACAGGGAGAAGAGGAGGTGGTCCTGCAGGATTAGGTTTAAGACAAGATGTTTGCCAGAGTCTTCCCTAAAGGAGCTCCATCCCAGGAGCAGGTCACTTTTCTTAGATCTGCTTACTAGAGGACCAAATGTAAAGACATAAGTGACCAGAAATTAGAGCACAGACATTTCACTTCTTAGCCCCCAGAACAAGGTGTATTTACATTTATAGATAGCTTTAAAATGCTTTAAAAGAAGGTGTCTTAGTTCTTTAACAAGTATTGGTTGTTGACAAGGAAGAACCTTCTTACTTAGTCCACACTTTTCCTTACTATATTGTATTAGGTGACAAAGGTATTAAACATATAGGAAAAAATCAAAGCAAAGTTTTTTATCCCTTGCCCAATTTAACCAGCCTTTTCCCACAGATCAGTAGCTCATTTCTTCAGTTTTCTTCCCATAGCTACTGGGGAGATTCCTATTAAGGGAATAATTCACTTAATTGCTTTAGGTTTAAAAAAAAAAAAAAAAAAACACATTGTTTGGAGTCCCTTAAAACGTGCTGATTCTCAAGCACCCAGCCCAAAGTCTTTGGTGAAGTGCTAATTAGGTGTTAAGAGTGAACCAGATAACCACAGAGGTTATCTGCCTCTAGGCAGCCATTAAACACCTAAGCAAGAGTGAAAGTACTAAAATATGAGGTTCTCAGAAACTGTAATAAATTTGGAAACAGTTTGAAATATTTAGATTTACTGCCCTGTCTTCATAGCCACATGCTGCTGTGACACATCCTGGTGTGCTTTAAAGGACTCACCCACTTAGAAGACTCAATGATCATGATAAAAACATGATGTGTTTAAGCCCGTAAGCCTTACTGTACCCCATTCTTTGCAGAAAGGAGACCATGCTGAGAAAACCCCTCTCCCCGATAACTGCAAATAATACAAACTTCATTCTATCCAGGGGAAGGTTTTTTTACAATGTGCTTGACTTGTTGCCTGGGAATCCTTGAATTTTCAGAAGCGAAGATGTCATGCAAATTATTCTCTCAGTTGACTTGGAGTTCTTCATACATCCTTCTTCCATCTGCTAAATTTACTGAAATATAAATCTTGCCATTACAAGATCCATATTGTGTTCAAAATAAAAGGAATTTGCAGTCTAATAAACACATTCCTCATCCTTTTTCTTTCTGATGTCATTTTCACATTGATTCTTTTTGCAAAGATTCTGAGCTTTACTTACATGACTGAGACCTGAGTGATATTTAAGACGACAAATCATCTGTATAGTGTGTAAGGTGATATGCCCCTAATTTCAAAAAGCTTTTTTTCTTTGTCAGGATGCTAAAATGTATCTGATAAATCATGATAATCACTATCATTAAAATAAGGTAAATGCCTTATAAATCATTTGACATAAAGCCTACCTGCTGCCATTGTGATAAGAAAGCTCTGATGAAGTGGGTCACTGCAACACAACATTTGAGTATATTCTACTACTCTGATAAGTACACAAATATATTACAGAATTCTGTTTTCAACAGTGAGCCTAATTCATCCTAAAGTAACTCAGCTAGTATAACAAGAATGACAACATTAATTTATGTGACTTCCCTCTTTTTTCTCCCATTCGCTATCCCCTCAGTTGAAATCATAGTTGATGCTAAGCATTGCACACGTGAAGAACTACCCAGTTTGTAACAATTTCACAGACTTTGGGAAAAAGCCTGGGAATCAACCTCTATAAGATAACTGGAAGTCTAAATACCTTTTTATAGCTATAGGATAATTTGAATTCTGCTAATAGCACAGTTCTGAAATTCATCTTAAGGGAGTGACAAGGCCAACTCAAATTATGCAAAGGAACCCTTTCTAGCAACTGAGGCTTGCCAGCATGCAGGTGAGAGTTGGGGCATGGTTCTTTCTCCTGGATCATGATCCCACATCCATGACGAGGACATGTAATTGTGATCCTGTATGCCACAGAGATTCCTTGGTGTGCCACAAGTAGGAATGATAAGGATCATGTTCTTTTGCCATTCAAAACCCACACTTTTTATTTGAACTAAGGCACTGGTGTCAATGTGCCTTTCAGGTACTTCACATTACCATTACATTCAGGAATTTCAGGCAATTTTAAGGGGTATTAGGCCCAGGTGGTATTCCAGTGGCTACATTAAAACCCACCAAATCAGAGCCTTGCTGAAGTGAGAATCAAAAGTCTTGTTCACTTCAGGGGACAGTGCTTGATGATCTTTTAACTTTGCCACCTCAGAAGTAGTAAGACCAACATCATGAGCAGTAATAAGTAGATTATTTTGGTGGCCAAAGATTTCCCTAGTATTACTTCAATGAACCAGCTTTTTAATGAATAAAAATGAGAAAACATTGCAATATTTTCTCAGAGAATGCTTAATTGAATCACATACTAAGAATAAAAGCATCTGTGAATATAAGGCTTCCAAGCTGTTCTTGTTTTCTGATTGTCTCCTTAGATTTGTAGGTCCAACTCTGTCTTTTCCTCTAGAAACTGTGATGTTCCCTCCTGCCAGCTTGCAAGATATTTTCCTCCAAGAATCTGAGAATGATTCTCTGCCGATATAATTTCATAAATATTCTCAATAAACTGAACCAAATGTGGCTTGTCAGAACAGTTACAGACAGCTTTGCCTAGGTTTTCTCAATTTGGATTTAAAATTGCCTCAAACTTTCCCCAATAAAGGTAGGGGAAATCAACAGGCATGTGAAACATTAAGCACACAATTCAATGTTTTTCTGTCCTAAAGTGATCAGGAAAAAGACGATAAATACTTCCAGAGACACCCAAAAAACATACTATACACGTTTATGTAGAAATTACAGTAATACTATTATCACTAACACAAATATGCACATATGAAAACATCTCACAGTAAACATAACATTTGCGCACAGTAAATACCCATATGTCTCAATAAACACAATTTTAAACTTTAATATGTCAAGCGTGTGGCTCCTTTAATTGAGGATGAAAAATTAAGAACAAGCCATTTACTGGGTGAATCTTTCCATTTTCAAAGTATGTGCAAAGCAGGTAGTGGGTAGAAAAGCATGACATACCTTGCACACTTAGGTGGCATCAGGTCAGGGTCTATAGTTAGTCCTCAAAGACTGAAGGCGAATTTAAAATGCCACCAGGACTACATCACTGAAAAAGATGTTGTGGTCTGGGCTCTTGATGCTGTGACTATAATCCTCATTTTGTCTACCAGAAGGAATGTATACTGTTCTTATCTGGGCTAATGGCAAATGTCCTCCATGACATGTGCCCTCTTTCATATTTTCTTTGCAGTAGTCACTGATTCACATTCAAGTTGTCTTTGCATCCACTGGTAGCTACAGATATCTTTGGTTGCAATATTAAGAAAGGAGTAAAGGAAGGCCAAAACATTGGGAGCATAATCTGAAGAGCATAGTCTGTAATTTGCAGTAATTTCCAAATTACTTTCTTTTGTCATGTTACTTGGTTGTTTTGCTGAAGAGTAGCCTTACAGAACTTTTAAATGTCAAACACAGTTCAAGAAGACTGAGTTCTGCCTGTCGCCACAAATTTTACAATCTCTTTGACTTTAACAAAGTGTTGGGAATAAGAAGGACGTTTTCAGCCACACAGTTTAATTTCCTCTCCTGGCCTCCTTTGGATATATGCATTCTGTCATTCTAACATGGACATTTGTAAACAGAAAATTCTTCTTCTTGGTCCTAGGTTCTGGCACTTCACCAGTTTGTCTTCCTTTTTTTCTTTCACAGTATGTACAAGCATACCAGTTGTCTCAGGTTTTCAGGGAAATGTAGTTTCGCCATTGAAGTCTTCAGCAAACACTTAGGGCTTTTCCAGTTTGATTTTGAGACACCAGACTGTTTCCATTACCAACAATTAAGCAAAAATGAAAATATCACTTAAATTCTCAGCTGAACCAGTGTGTTTTGGACATATTGATGAAGCATAGATATCAGAAAACTAAGATGACAGAGTTGCTTTTCTGATAGTAACAGTACTGTGTGAAACGGAGACAAGATAGCATATGTTTCTAGCTGTTCCCTCTCCCTTTAAAACAACATTGATGTCATTACACAATTTGTTAACATTAGGGTGAATTTAGTCAGGAGTCCTGAATACCCCAAAACAGCTTTTACAGATTCTAAAACGCGTCTGGTGCCTGGGTTTTTCTTCAAATCCCTCCGTGCAGAATGGAGACTGGGCAGCAAACTTTATAACTGCGCCCATACACTCATAAACATCTGTAGCAAACCATAATTCTGCTGAATGCAGGAGCCACATTGCCATGAAATTTTGGTTATGAACGTTAGAGGAGCATGTGGCTCTGAATCCCAATGTTATGGATTTTCAGGATCTCAAGCAGAAGCCAGCTCTCTGACTCATTTAAGGGCTCAACACAACCTGAAAAACTCTTCCAAAGCAAAACACAAAGGCAACTTTGCACCAAAAGGAGGGTCAAGGTGAGGAAGGGGGGCAGCATTCCTTGGAAAAGGAATGGTTAACCACCATAACTACATAAGCAGACAGGCAGCTCCACCACTGCAACAATCAACAAATTATTAACACTAAGCAATTTAGCAGCTCAACTTAGAATAAGCAGCACATTGGGCACTGAGTACACAGTGGCAGACTGTCTATGGCTCTCTGCTACCAGCCAGCCAGCAAATTTTATTTTTTGCCCTAAAAAGAGTTCTTTCAAAACTCCACTATAATAGTCCATTCTATGCCCAGGAATAATTTTAGGAGGGCTGAGTCCCAGACTTGGTTTTCGCAGGTGCGAGGCAGTGCATTCGCACCTCCAGCTACAGCTGCTGTTTCCAGGGGCTGAGCCACCCAGGCAAGCACCCTGGCTTCAACACAGACAGAACACTGAATTTCTCCATTTTCCTTACTGATTTGCACCACCATGAGCAGGTCTGCCTCATCCAAAACCAGTCCCCCAGAGGTGTGCAAGTGCAAAAGCATATAGCCAATGAAATGCACAATCTGGAGCCCAGGTTTTGAAAATCTGACTGTCTCAAGAACAGCTAATCATACCAGTGCACCACATTTTTTAAAAAGGGCACACTTCTTGATCATACATCACATTGCAAAGCTTCTGTTCAACTAACTACATGACAGTCTGTTAACACTGAAGGAAATCCCTTAAAAGCTGTGTTTGTTTGACCAACACTAACTAAAATTAGAAAAATATTAAATGAAAGCATCTGGTCAGCTACCAGCCACAATATTATCCCAACTTCCGTCACAGGAAATGTTATAATAACATTTTATTTGCTTTTTTTCCTCCTGCTAGTTGCCACTGGGGTGTAATATTTCTTCCATGTTGCTGATAGATCAATAGCACTTCAGTTGGACTCAGACTGTACTGCATACTGACACCAACATGCCTGGCACTGCCTGAAATCAGGGATCCAGATAGGAGGGAAAGGAGGAAAAGCACAGACTAGTGACTGTTCTACCAAAGATCACCTACAGCTTTGTTCTTCATTTTAACCATAGCTCTGTAAATATGTCAACAAAAACAAGCTGCTTCTCAGCAGATACTTGCCTATGACCTCTCCAGAGTCATAGATCCGGAACCATCAGAAATGGATCGATAAATGTCTGGGTGCACTGTAAAAGCTGTCCCTGACGCTTGGGCCATGTGTGTGCCCAAGTTTGCTTGTCCACCCTCCATACAGAGAGCAGGGAGTGACTGCATACAGACTTTGTACCTTTCCCCCAAAACTTAGGCTCTCCTCACTACCTCAACCTTTCCACTTCATGCTAAAGTCTCAGCAAAATTAACTGTGGGACCAAACCAGGGCTTGAACTCAGTGACACAAGCCAGCCACACCACCAAATCTCCCAGATGGCCCTGGACTTTGTCCACCGTCTCAGCTCAGAGGGGTTCATAGCCCAGTGGTGGCTTACTGAAACCAATTTTGCCTGCTTGCTCTTTCATCCAGATCCTTGTAGAGGAATACAACAGCCCCCAAACTGTTGGACTGTCCCCAGCCAGTTTTGCATATTCCTTCCCCCTCAAGGAGAGGTCTTTTTTCCTCTGCCATCACAATTGTTTTAACGCCACATTTACATAACACCTTTTGAAATGGACCCTGAGGCCTGGCCTACACTCCAAAACGTTTGTCAGTGGAGCTCTGTCAGCAACCCGTCCTACTGTGACCGCCACTGTACCAGCAAAGACACTTCTAGCATGGCTTCGGACTTTTTTTTTTCATGAAATAAGCTGCATCAGCAAAAAACTTTCCAGAATAAATATCTTTATAACCTATATTTCTGCCAGTAATAGAAGTGACTTTAAAAAAATACATCATACTTTTAATTGCCTTTTGTATCCTAAAGAAAGCCTCTGCTATTTGGCATAACTTTATGCCACCATAGTTATGGTTTAACAACATCAGTTTAAACATACCAGGTGTAATCAGTTCATAGGCTAGCGATAGCTCTTCTTCCTCAATACATGCATTAAAAGCAAATACAGCTTTCATCCATCTTCAGTAACCAAGAGTTTGTGCATATGGAAGCCATATGGAGTGTAAGAGCTTGCCTATATCAGAAATTAAAACAGCATATAGTAATGCGAGAATTTAAACCACTGTAGTTGGACAATATAACCCCCCTTTTCCTCCATAAGGATGTGTGTGTGCATGTGAGTAAAATGAGTGGATTTATCCATTTCAGCTTCTGTTGCTTTGAAAGCAGTTTACCTAAACTGGAAAAAAAAATAGTGTTTACTTCCAAGTTAGTGTCCACATGGAGAGTCCTGGTGAAATAAATACAGCCTTTTTACTATATGAGTATCATTTGTCATTCCCTCAGACACAATTGGTTCTATATCAAAGTCCTATATCATATCTTCAGATATACCTTCTTGTCACTACCAGCATTTGCATTTTAGCAATTTGCATTTCTTCTTGCAAATTAAAAAAAAAAGTGTTCAGCTGAGATTTGCAAATGAGCAAAGGCAGCCAGGTGAAGGCAAGTAGGAGAGAAGGGGGAGGGTTGAAGTTGAAGGTGAAAGCAAAATAAACAACAACAAAATGTCAGGTTCACTTGGAAGTCTTTGGTTTTTCCTCCAACCAAGCTTGGTATGTCTAAGTTGGCACCAAGCATCTAGGTTCAAGTAGCATTAATAACTCACTTTTAAAAGCACATACTTATTGATTTCAGGGTATAACATAATTAGGTCTTATATTACTCACACAGGCTGTGCAGCTCTCGCTGTAAACCTAGATATTATTCAGAAAATCAAAGTAATCTCTTGTGGGTATTAAAATAACAATACATTTGAGAAATGATTGCTACCATTTTTGAAAATGCATTAATGTTCATTATTTATGTAATATACAAGTTTAGAAGGGGCTGTTTGTTTTTTTTTTTAAACTTCATTGCTAGTATAAGAAAAATCTTTTGAGTTCTTGGAATCAAATGAATGCAAGTTTCATTTTTTGCATAGGGACATGAAGACAAGTGTACCACTGTGCATTAGAAATACATTGCACATTTTATACATTTACATATGTGGTGTTCTTCATGTTAAAAAAAAAGAACACAAAAAATCTCAGAGTACTTCAGAAAATGCACCCAGAAACAGAGCTATTGTTTAGGAAAAGCCAGATTAAACAAACATGCCTGTAGTCTTCACTTGAAGGCATTTACGGAATTAACATTCTGAGTCTCAGCTGGCACCATGCTCCGAAGCTGGGGGCAGAACATGCAAAGCCTTTGGCACCTATGAGGTTCCATTAATATTCCTCTTACAGACAAAAGCCCAGCATTTTACACAACTCCGAGTCATTCCTGAACATATGCATTAATGGAACCAAAAGTTTTAATCAGCGTTCATAGCCTTAAATTATGTGGTGCTTTAGAGACTGTTGGAAATGCCCTGACATCACCAGGCAGCCAGTAAGTGACATGACCTTAATACAGAATTGATCTGGCTAGTCTGGGTTATTAATATTCAAGGGCAGCTTAGTTCTCTGTACAGTGCAATTTGTAAAGATACCCATGATCAGGGATTTATGGAAACCTAGACTAAATGTGACTAAACAGTGGAATATTTCTGCTTTTATCTGGGATTGCAATGCTGCCGGTCCTTTGGAAGAAAGCCCTAGGATTTGTTCCTTTTTTCATGCAAAGTAACAGGTACAGGGGGGTCCAATCTAGCAGATTTTTAGCTCTGACGGGGTTCACCACTATCTTTCATGCTACATGCTAACACCAGCTCTCACAATCACTCTAGTTCTGGAGACAGCCCTCTGTCTGGTGTCACAGCTGCTACAGTACACAGATAATTCAAGGAAAAAAACAAAACAAAACAGCAAAGCACAGAGAAAGGCTTCGGTCCTTGACATAACCTGTTGTCACAAGAATGAGTCCGTATCAGCCATCAGGAGACGGTTCTTCTCCCTGGTAGCACATAATATCAATTAAATACTGTCACTTTGTTTATTCTGGTAGAGCCTGAGACCCTTCCCTGGCTATATTAACATGGCTTATAAGTCAGCAACACAAAATCCAGTACAGACAGGGAGAAAGCACTAGATGTGTAGAGAAAAAAAAAAATCAATGGCACAAATACAGTGGTACTTAATTAGTCATGAGCTGGTGGCATAGACAAGGGCCTGGTGTCACAGAAGACAACAGAATAACTAACTCTCAGGCAATGGTGTAACACTGTTATTAAAAAAAAAAAAAATAAAAATTACAGGTCTCATTCTGACATGTGTTAACCAGAACATCCTGTGTAAGACATGGGGAGAAATTGTCTCACTCTCCTCAATGCTAGCAAGTGCAGCAGTACTCCTGTGTCAGCTCTCAGTGTCATACTTTATGAAAGATGCAGACAAATTGAAGAGACTGAAGAGAAGAGCAGCAGGAACACTAAGACGTTTAGAAAATGGGATATAACAGGAATTGCTGAATTATAAAGAAATCTATGATAAACCCTGGCTATCACACTCTGCCATGGTAATGAAGGAACCATTAAAGGCATGAAAAGAAGCAATTGGCAATTGGCTTATTTTTCAGAAGAGAACTAATGTGTACGTCTATACATGGAGAGAGACAGAGAACATTATCCTGTTCTGGAAACTATGTGGAACCTTCAGGAAGGGAGGGAGGTTTTTAAGAATTAATTAGACGTAATTGGGAACGATCTAGATATACTTCTTCAACCTTAGACAAAAGGAGGAACTAGATCACTTCTATGGTCCAACCAATTTTCAAGACTTCTGCAACATGGTACCCTCCAAGTTTTCCTATTACATTCCACTTTGTTGCAGTCCATTCCAGTCAATTAATGTGTCACTTGTTTTAGCATTGTTAATCTTCAGCACAGCCCCTTTCCACTGTTCACATTACTCTTCAGACACGTTTCACCAGGAGACCTTTCTGGGCTGTTAACAAGCTGAGGCACCCAGTATTGGGATAACCATGATTCTGGCTAAGCATGCATCGTAGTTTCTAAAAATTATCTATAGCTTTGCTGATTATGTATCAGAGAAATGAAGCCAGAGGAAACATTTTAATTTATATCTAAATAGTGCCAGAGCACCCAAGGAACTTTATAAATATTCCTTAATAATAACGATATACGAGAAAGTATAAGATTTATGTCTATTAATCAGGATATCTATGTGTCACATTTTAAGATGGCTTAGGATTATGTATTTACTGTCCTATGTGGACTGCACGGCCAGCGCATGGGTGTGAACTTCCTACACAGAGCCACAAAACCCTACCCATCAGTGCCTTAGCTGTCTCTAGCTGTGTATTGCCACAAAACTAAATAAATGATATTTCAGTACTTCATGGAAGAAACATTCTTCTGCTGACCACTTGCCCAACATAGAATGATATTATCATCAACAGGCAGACCAGCAGCCAAACTCCTCCCTCCACTGCCACACCACACTCCAGAGATCCAAAGGGCCAGACAAGAGGGAGGAACAAGTCAGTGCACTCACCCACCACAGTAGACACGAAGAAGGGAGTGAGCCAGGCAAGCAGACAAGCCATTGGAGATAGTAGCAGCCAGGTCATGAATCCAGTTATATAGCAGGGACTCATCTGTTTCGGCCCGTCCCACCGGGGAACCCCCGAATGCCATGAAGATTCGGGGAGCCCTTCCAATAGCCAGAATCCCCAAAGAGCATGTGCACAAAATAGACAGATCTCCTAAGTCCACTGCAAGCACAGTCAGATCTTATAGAGGCGGCTTCTTGTCCCACCTCCAAGTTAATGTGGAAAGTGGAGGCACCTGGTAGCACCTCTTAATCTATTCCCCTCCAAGGCTGGCCAGACCCTAGGGGAAAACCAAACAGGAGGGTCTTTCTTGCCTGGTTGTGGACATCATCCATATGCCAGGCCTCTCATTCAGAGCTGGGGGTTTAAATCCCAGCACTTCACACTTTCAGAACTTTCATCATTTTCACTTCCCATCTCTGAGCTGTTTATGTATGATCCGGCACTTCTTTGGAAGTGTCACAGTTTAGGGTCAGAGCTGCCCCCAGATAGATAACAGGTGCTCTCTGTTAACCCCTCTCCCCTCCCAAAGGGGAAGAGATAAGGAACAAGTGAGAGAGACTTATTGATTAGAAAAGAAATACAGCTTTAATGAAAATAATAATGATGAAATTTAATATATACAAAACCAGTATCGAACTCAACCCATCTGGTGGCAATACATCACCATCATCCCTGATGCTGTGGAGGAGGCCATGGAGAAAGTCCCAGACTGGACTCAGTGGGAGATGGGAAACAGATACAGGAGCTGGATTCTGGAACTGGATTCAGGAACACACAGATCAGGATCAAAGGCAGAATGGACAGAGTCCTCCTCAGATGCCAGCCATTGAAGAGAGAAGAGAACTTGACTCTTGTGATCCCTCAGTTTCATATTGAATTTGATGTATATGAGATGGAACACCTTGTTGGTCAGTTTAGGGTCACCTGTCCTGTACGATGCTCCCTGCAGGTGCAGCCTTTTAATTTCTGCATCCCTCAGTGTGGTACATGGGATTTAGGAGTGACCTTGGTCTGCACACCTATCCTTGGTGGTAACTCTAAACATGGAGTGTTGTTATTGCTAGAAGCAAATGCTGCTTACAAAAACGCCCTGTCAACTTCAGAAAGTCCAGATAATTAGAAGAGTCTGATCTGAAAAGTAAAGTCATTGAACAGAGTCAGTTCTGTTCTAACCCAAACCAGGACAGGACATTTCAACAAACAGATTTAGCAACTCAGCTAGGTTCTACTGCACCTGACCAGTATACAGGGATTACTTGTGCATGAGAGACTGCCTTCCTGTTTATAAATCCCATTATGCAGCTTGTCTCTCCCACAACAATAACATTTATCTTCAGTTTGTAATCCACACTAACCCCAAAATTAATTCTGAAAAACTGATCCTAACCAGCTTTCCTGCCCTGTAGCATATCACTTGATACACCTGCTTTCTTGCAGCATTTGATTTTTCATCTATTCTTTTCAGACCGTATCTCCAATTTGCCAAAATAATTTTGAATATTAATCCTGTCTTTCATAAAATCATAGAATCACTATGGTTAGAAAGGACCTCCAGGATCATCAAGTCCAATCTTTCTCCCAACATTTCCCTAACCACTACGCCATAGCCTCAAGTGGTACATCAACTCATTTTTTGAACACCTCCAAGGATGATGAATCCACCACCTCCCTGGTGGAGTCCCTAACCACTCTCTCAGTGAAGAAACTCTTCCTAATATCTAATCAAAATCTTCCCTGGCACAGATTGAGGCCATTTCCCCTCATCCTATCATCAGTAATTTGGGAGAAGAGACCAACACCAGCTTCACCACAACCTCCTTTTAGGCAGCTGTAGAAAGCAATGAGGTCTCCTCTCATTCTTCTCTTCTCTAGGCTAAACAGCCCCAGTTCTCTCAGCTGGCCCTCACAAGGCATGTTTTCCAGCCCTCTCACCAGCCTCGGTGCCCTTCTCTGGACCCACTCCAGCACCTCTATGTCCTTCTTATCCTGTGGTGACCAAAATTGGACTCAGTACTCACAGTGTGGTCTCACCAGTGCCAAGTATAGGGACATGATTGCCTCCCTACTCCTGCTGGTCACACCATTTCTGACACAGGTCATAATGTCATTTGCCTTCTTAGCCACCTGGGCACACTGCTGGCTCATGTTCAGTCAGCTGTCCACCAACAACCCCAGGTCCTTTTCCATGGGGCAGCTTCCCAGCCACTCCTCCCCAAGCCTGGAGCGTTGGCTGGGGTTGTTGTGACCCAAGTGTAGGACCCAGCACTTGGCCTTGTTAAACCTCATACATCTGGCCTCAGCCCATTGCTCCAGCCTGTCCTGATCCCTCTGCAGAGCTTCCTACCCTCAAGCAGATCAATACTCCCACTTAATTTTGTGTCATCTGCAAATTTACTGAGGGTGCACTCAATCCTCTCATCCAGGTCATTGATAAAGATATTAAACAAGACCAGTCCCAAAACCAAGCCCTGAGGGACACCACTCATGACTGGACACCAACTGGATTTAACTCCATTCACCACAACTCTCTGGGCTCAGCCATCCAGCCAGTTTTTAACCCAGCAAAGAGTCCACCTCTCTAGGCTGTGAGCCGCCAGCTTCTCCAGCAGAATGCTGTGGGAAACACTGCCAAATGCCTTACAGAAGTCCAGGTAGACAACATCCACTGCTTTCCCCTCATCCACTAGATGGGTCACCTGATCATAGGAGATCAGGTTGATCAAACAGGACTTACCCTTCATGAACCCATATTGGCTAGATCCGATCCCCCTGTTGTCCCACCCTTCCCACATGATCTCCCCTAAGATGAACCGTTCCATAATCTTCCCCGGCACCAAGATCAGGCTGACAGGCCTGTAGTTCCCTGGATCCTCCTTTCTGCCCTTCTTGTAGCTGGCTGTCACACTGGCAAGTCTCCAGTCATCCAGGACCTCCCCCATTAACCAGGACTGCTGATAAATGATGGAGAGAGAGGCTTTTGCTGATCTTTTTTCCCCCGCCTCCCACCCCCTCCCTCAGCACTCTTGGGTGGATCTCATCCGGCCCCATAGACTTACGGCTGTCCAACTGGCTTAGCAAGTCCTTCATTGCTATTTCCTGGATTATGAGGGGACCATTCTGTTCTCCATCCCTTTCTTCCAGCTCAGGGGACTGAATACCGTGAGGGTAACTGGACAGACTATTGAAGACTGAGGCAAAGAAGAAGATTGAGAAGAAGATACTGAGAAGATTGAGAAGAATATTGAAGATTGAGACTTTCACCACCCTTGAAGTCCCTTCAGCTTTGTATCACCTGAAAATATTATAGGCACACATTTCATAACATATAACATTGAACTAGACCAAAAAGGTCGCCAAGATCTCTGCAAAATACTAGTCAACGTAACTTTGCATTTTGATAGAAAATCCTTCTCTCGATGACCTGCATGTGGCCATCCATCCAGCTTTTGTGTTGCTCTTTAGAGTCTTCAACCAAACCATGGTTCCATGTCATTCTTATGAAATGTCCTATCAGATGGGGTCAAAATCCCTGTAAACTATCATTAACCCTAACACTAAGCAGCAAGTAAGCTCCCAGGGTTACCCTAGAACTTATACATCTGAGCTATAAACACAGAGTTTGCAAAGTATCTATGATTTCATAGAAGTCTAAAAATACAGGACTACAGAATTTAATCTTTGCTATTGACTTAACCATTCATCTCTTCAGAGATTTTATATAGATTCACATAATGGCCCCAAAAGAATCTTGCTCAGATGACTAGGGGATGTTCTATGAAGATACAGAGAAGATACTCCTAAAGCCATGTCATGTAGGTTTAAAGTCTGTATTGTATTTGCTACTCGTGTTCCAGTTAGCATACCCTGCTTCACAAATACTTTCTGGAATACGGTGGGTTTAGTGTCTGCATGGTACTTGTAGACCAGGGCCTGACCTGTTCCAGAGATGATCAGGCTCCATCAGCATTAGGCAAGTGTTTTACTGACAGTAACAAATAGCAATGGTTAATTCAGGCTTTGCTTTAACTTTGCCTAGAGTCTAAGAAGCAGACTCCCTTTTCATTTGTCTTCACTGGAGGTGACTCTAACAAGTAATGAGAGCTGGTAAATGGCAAATAGCCATAAAGCCAAAACATTGTTCTGAAACTCTGTTGGTGATGAACACAGTGGCAGCAACCGTAAGTCCTGTGGCTGAGTGCTAGACTGTGGTGGACAGGAGGGTTTGTGGAGCCAGAGAAACCCAGGCAAGAGTGGAGCCACCCATCAGAAGCTGGCAGTTCTAGCAAGCTAGTCTGAGTGGCTCACATGTTTGGGGCAACCATGGGAGATTTAAATGGCCCTGGGGAGTGTGAATGACCAAAACCAGTGTGAACAGAGAGGGCAAACAGTGTGACACGTCAGCCACCACATAGCACGTCAGTTTGTGCATCAGTTCAGGTGGGAGGACACACAGGGAGAGTCCTGCATCTTGCTTGTAGGTCCACAGACCAGGGAAGCACTTTTGGTCTCTTCCAAAATGGTGGGCACTCACCTAAGTGCTAAAACCATGTAAAATGATGTAAAGAAAAGTACCTGCAAAAGGTGGCCACAGGTTGACAATCTGTTGCACCAGGTGGTTGAGTTGCAAGAAACAGTCAGAAGACATCAGAGGAGCCAAGACAGAAACAGATAGTTCGTTTCAAACCCATGTTCCTGTAGCAGATACCATGGAGAAAGAGGCCCCTTGTACCCTGGTGACCCAAAAAAAGCAGGACTCTGATTCATCATCAGCCTTCTAACATCACCACCAAAAAATAGATATGAAGCTTTAATATCTATAGATACCCATGAGCAACATGGAGAGAATTCACCAGCAACACATAGTCGATAACATAAAAAGAAACAACACATGCTCGTAGTGGGTGACTCTCCATGAAAGGGCACTGAGCCGTCTATCTGCCAGCCTGACAGGGGGTCACGAGACCTACGGAGCCTCCCAGGAGCTAAGATCTGAGACATTGCTAAGAGGGTACCACAACGTGTCAAGAGCACCAACTACTATCCACCGTTACTCTTCCGTGGGGGCATGAATGACAGTATCAGCCAGAAACAGAACAGGATCAAGGAAGACTATAAAACCCTCAGGGTGCAAGTGAAAAACATTGGTGCCCAGCTTATCTTTTCCTCCATTGTACCAGTGTGAGGAAAGGGGGCAGCCAGAAATAGATGAATAATGAATATCAGCACCTAGCTACATGGCTGGTGTCATTGTGAGGTTTATGACAATGGGACATTCTTTGATGACTATAACCTGCTAGGAAGGGATGGAATACACCTTTCTCAAAGAAGCAAGGGAATTTTTGGCAGCAAGCTGGCCAACTTGGTGAGGTGGGCTTTAAGCTGAAGGACTTGGGTGGCAGGGTCCAAGATGGCAATTCTTGTGCCATCGTATCCAGCTTGGGAATAATCCAGGCCAGCCACAGCAACAACAAATGTTCCTTAGCTGCCTTTCAAAATGAGAGCCAGAAGGCCAGCCACGTCAAGGGTGTGTACGGTTATGGTGGTTCCTCTTGTACCCCTCCCGGGAAACCTGCCTGCTCTGAAAATCCTTGTACACCAACAGATGCAGCATGGGAAACACACAGGAAAAACTAGAGATCTGGGTGCAGGTACTGGGTCATGATCTCATTGCAAGTACAGAGACATCATGGGATGGGATGCATGACTGGAATGCTGTCATGGATGGCTATGTACAGACCAGCAAGGCAAAGTGGTGGAGTTGCATTTTATGTGATAGAGCAACTGGAACATCTCAAGCTCTGCCTAGGGAAAATGAAGAACATGTTGAAAGCTTATGAGAAGAATTAAGGAGCAGGCTAATATGGGTGACACTACTGAGGGTGTTACTTTAGGCCATCTGATCAGTAAGAGGAAGTCAATGAGGCCTTCTACAGACAACTGGAAGTAGCCTCACAATCACATGCACTGGTTCTCGTTGGGGACTTCAACCACTCTGATATTTACTGGAAAGGCTGTACAGCTAGGAGCACACAGTTCAGTAGGTTTCTGCAAATGGGAATCATAGAATCATAGAATGGTTTGGGTTGGAAAGGACCTTAAAGATTATCTAGTTCCAACCGCTCTGCCATGGTCAGGGACACGTCCCACCAGACCACATTGCCCAAGACCCCATCCAACCTCATCTTGAACACCTCCAGTGATGGAGCAACCACAACTTCCCTGGGCAACTTTTTCCAGCATCTCAGCACCCTGAGAGTGAACAAATTCTTCCTTATATCTAAATCTACCCTCTGGCTTTCTGGGCTTCACTCGCACATTGTTGGCTCATGTTGAGCTTTTCATCAACCATCACCTCCAATTATGTCATCACCCAGCACTGCCAAAATTGTGCTTTCCTCTAAAGACACCCAGTTCTCAGAGATTCAAAACATTTACCTCAGTATGCAACAGATGGCATAAGGAAGATTTCTTAATCCCTTTGCACCTTCCACAAAAAACACCTGTTGCTCTGCCTTCCCAAAAGAAAATAAAGAATTTCCTAAAAATGTTGTCGAGACATGCAATAAAAGAAGGTAAGAAATGAGGGCCTGCTCAATGTGCCTGAATTCTTCTAGAAATACAAGTTGCTAGTGGGGAAGATGTGGGTTTACCAGAATTCATGCCAAGTTATGGGAGCCTGCATGTTCACAGCCCCCCAGCAAACACAATCTATCACATTAATCAAGGTGAGAGAAAGACATGTTGCCTTTATATCTGGGGGGAAGTGAAATATGCCATCCTACAGTTTGTTCTTCACAGGTTTCAGCAAAGCCATGGTGCCAAGGTATGGGAAAATTATGCGGCTTAAAAATATTAGGAGTATCTGGCCTTTTATGCTTCATCAAAACTGTAGATTAATTTTCACTCCTGCATATTTCTACATTTTGATCAGATATTTTAGTGTCAGGAACAGTAAGCATACAGTATCTCTTGGAGTTTTAAGCAAGCTGTTTTAATGAAAACATAACCTGAAATCAGGCAGTATTGAGGGGAAAAAAAAGCTTTTGGTTGGAACTCTGCTTCCCTCCTGACATTAAAAACAGTCAACATAACTCTCTGATGATGCAGAAATTTAACTTTTGTACGTTTTTATTACATCCAGAATACCAAAGATAACTGGATTTATTCACAGAACGGCTGTCATTGAATCCAGTTTTCTGGTACAATTTCTCTCCCATATAAACCCATAAAAAATACGATGGGTGAAACATTAGGACTGCTTAAAGCAGAAGCTGATGTATATCCACACAGAAAGAACAGATAGATTGCAAAATGTTTATGTCTTTTACATTTTTTATGGTATTAATAAGGAAACACTGTGATTACCAATCAAAAAAGACTCAGGAGTGCTGCTTTTAAAGTGCACTATTACAAAGATTTATATCTGTATCTGGGGAGTAATACAGAGCATTGATATTTTAAGGAGCTCAGTTCAAAATCTCTTTATTCAATGAAAGCCCATGAGAATGAAATATATTTTTCCTGGGGCAGCAGTGTGAGCATCACTGTTTATGATCAAAGCTGTAGAAAAAAAAAATACTTTTCCCAAAATTATATGTATGTCCAAAGTATTTCAGAATTAATTTTGGGAGAGTTGTCCTGTATTTAACTGAAATATTTCAAAATGTGGCATCGGGCAGTCTAAAAGAATCAGTTCCTGGCACATATACTGGATTAATTCTGAACAAGAAGGTGTCTGTATTTAGCATATATTAACAAATCAAAAGGTTCAGCTCAAACTACTTGGAGAAGGTGACTGCTTTATATATATTTAAAAACACAGACCACCGAGAGAAGAGTATAAGCCACATCTCACATCAGGGCTCACCAGGAGACTACAGGGAATTCATCTTTCTTGAGACACCTTGTTTTGCATTTATACATACATTGGGTTATGGTCTGCCAATATTTGGCAGGAATTGAACTTGCTGGTTTTGAATCAAGACCCAGTTCGTAATGTTTGCTCACCATAGCATAGAGATATATCTGTTAGAATAATGTTCAGAACCAGGAGCTAGAACATGATAGAGTAACTTACAGCAATCTTTCCTACTACTTGGCTAATAGATGCCTCCCAACAGGTTGTACATAATCTAATATAAATTATCACTTTTTTTTTTTCACATAATGAACTGTAAATTCACGTGTATGTTTCTCATAGCACAACATACTGCGGTAGGGATGCGTTTGTAAAAGGTTTGTGTTAAATACTATGTACTTAAAATGTTAATAAAACAAAAGTGATAGCAGTTTATCTTTGGGGTTTCTGCCTGGCTTGATTGCAACACACCCATTTCTTAAAGAATCTTTAAAAATCGAGCAAAATTGTATTCAGAAAATGCTTTCAAATATTTTTTATTCTTTCAACAGTGTTCTTCCTTTCTCTTGGACAGCAATGTGTCTGCTTGCTCCCTGCTCCAAAGATCTTCAGTGGGTGCCAAATAAATTCCACCATTCTCTTTGCTTTAGGTCACGTTTTGATGTACAACCTGAAAACATCAAACCACACTTTTCAAGACTCTTTTGACACAAATACATACCCATCATACTCTAGAAGAGCACTATTTATCTAATATATAAACTTTACCAAGAGAAAAATTAAACTGTGGTAATAATTTTATTCCTTTCTTCCTTCTTTTTAATTGTTAAAAATTAATATCTTGGCCAGATTGTGGTCCTTAGGGTATGACATAGATATCAACCCCATGTGTGTTTAAGTGGATTTTTTAAATGTGGTGTGAAAAGTAGCAATGTGCTGAGATCAGAATCTAAGCAAGAATAAAAATAAGAGGCATAGGAACTGACGGCATAAATCCAAAGTTTATCATATAATTCCCAGATCCATGTAGCTGGTCCCTAGGAACATAAAAAACCCAACAGTACAAAGGAAAACATTTTCAGATGTACTTTTTTTTTTTTTTCTAAAGATCCTGCTGCAGAGGTTACATCTGGCAGTGGGGAGCTTTTTCTCTTATCTTCAGTTCCCACAAGAACCAAGCTTGAACATCAGAGCTCCCTAAGCCTAATAAATGAGAGTATTCTTGTCTGCTTTATCTTTTGCTTCTTTCCTTCGCCCCCTTCCCCCCTCCCCCCCCCCCTCATATGATGAGGAAATAAATATATTAACTTGTTTTCAAAAGAAGCTATTGTATTAAACTGAGGGTGTGAACCTATCCCATCCATCGGGCTCTCACCTAGACCTGTGTGGCAATGTTCCAAGTGTGGCAATTGCTCTCCTTGGAGCAATTGTTCCTGGTCCTTGCTCTGGAGCTGGAAGGCAAGTGGCCTCTCAGTAACCCACTGTTAATGCCTCCACACAGGGATGGGGACAAGCTGCCTCACATTAACAAAGTCAATCTGGTGCTGATTAGTCCAACAGAATGGGGTGCATATCACAATCAATTTCCATAAGTATTCGCTTACGCCTCTTTTGCCTTCATTTTCTGCAAACATTCCAGTACTTGACTCCTATTCACATGAACGCTCTCAGAAAGAGAGTTTTAAGCTCACATGCTTGAGTACTTGCATATAGTAAATTTTAAAATGAGTGAGTATGCAAGTCGTAAGATGGGAAATAGAGTGCCTTTCCCACTGCCTGGCAGACAGAGATTTAAATAAACCAGGCAAGTACCTGCTTATATCCTTATCATCTGCAGTTATGTGTGTACACGCAGTTTTATCTGGAACAGTGGACTTGTAGTCTGCTTTTCCACCATAGTTAATGGATGTGGCATGGAGCAAGAAATGTACAGCACTGAGTCTTTCTCTCCCCTAGAACAGGAATGATACCTGTATGGTATACTTTGATATTTTAAATATCATGCAAGAGTTAGATAATAATATTACTGAATATTGCTTATCATGTTTAGTGGGGAAAAGATCACGGCACTGGGGAGAAACAGATTTCCATATTCTTCTGCAAACAGGCATGGACCAGAAAGAAAATCAGATAGCAAAAAAACCGAAAATGTCTTAAATGCTAGCAGTATTTTCTGGGTGCCAGAGTCTTCTAGTGCTCAACCTGAAACACTGAAAGCAAAACTCTGAATCCATTCAATCAGTCTCAGTTTTATTAGGTCATTCAGTGAGGCCAGCATTTCATTTCTAGCTTATATACATTCCATCTTTATTTCCTAAAGTTTAGAAAAGTTAGACAGATGCAATTTGGACACAGGAGGTGGAATTCCAGATGGAAGAAGAGAGGTTTGTCAAATGAAAGACAAAAAAGCCAACAGAAAAACTGAGACATAAAACATCCAAAAGAGCCAATAGCTCCAACATGGATACATGGGGCCAAATTTGTCCTCAGCGTAACTCTGCTCTTTCGGACTGGATGGATTAAGGCTGCTATTTGGTTGCTGAATCGTCTCTCTTAGCAGGAGAATCACTAGAAATAGAGCATAAAGTATATACTGAGAAGTGGCTGTATTTGCTCTGAGCTGTAACTGGTTCCACAAACTCCGCATAAAGAAAACCCACATCAGTGTGTGGCAGTTTATTCCATGCTGAGCCAGCCAACACATTTTCTCTCCAAACCGCATATGTCTCTGTTGCAAGGTGGAAGGACACCTGGGGATTTTGACCTTAAAATGAGATCTGCTGCACTTGCAAATACCCACCCTCATAGTGAGACCTTTCCTATTTACGATCCAAATGTTGCTGTATCTCTGAGCTTTGCAGACTGCTCAGGCCTCAATAGACCGAGAGTAGAATTTGACCCAGTGTGAATTTGCAATAACTCACGCTGTAGCGCTTGATTCCCCCGCCTCCTTCAAAACGTCTCCATGGACCCAGACACAGCCACCATGCAGATCAATAACTTTACAGCACAAGCAGATGGAAACTTTCCCTTTTGGGAACAGGATAAGGCAAAGTCAATTAATTTACAACAGAGAGATGAGTAACTGAGCCAGGAGTATTTTAATAGGATATACCAGTCCAGCATTTGCATTTTCAAACTGGTACGTATTGCTTGATCCAGAATATATTTAAGTCAATTTAAAGACTCCCTCAGAGGTTGGGAGCAGTCATTCCTACTTTTCAGATGCCCAAACTTCATACATATGCCACTTTTGCATTATATTGAAAAATCATATCAGAGCTTCTGTGGCAGTTTGTCTATTCAGTGACCAATTCACAAAATCTGAGATTTAAATAAGCAATTTGGCAGCAATCGCCATCAGAAGTCAGCATTTCACATCACAGTTTCCAAGGGGCTACAGGGTTGCACCTCTACTGAGAAAAAAAACCATTATCTCATGCATGGTGGTACAAAGAAGAGAGGAGCTTTTTGAGGCCTTGCTTTGTGTTGTAGGACATCTGGGTTCTGTGAGATGTCTTAAAGAAGACTACATTTCACTTTGAGTAACCCCCACAGCCGTGGTGAATCCAGAAGTAGCATTTCAGACACTCTGAGGCTGAAATGCTTTGGGAAGGAAGAATAGCTTGTGTGTCAGCATATCTAATTAATAATAGCAGCACTCATTTTCTGAATGCTGTGGGAGGATGTGTGTTTAAGTTACGATCAATTTTGGAGAACTGCAGAGAATATTTTTTTTTAAGGGGGACTATGCAGACTGAGAGAGCAGTGCTGTGGAGGAAAAGAACCTCTTACGTGGTCTTTGACCACACCAGGTGTGAGAATTCCTGCCTCACTCACACCTTCAGTTTTTATTTGTTTGCAGCTTTTTCCTTGCTCACCAATATTTTCATCAGCTCTTTGTGATTCCAGCTACACTTTGATGCTAAATACAGTAAGTATCTGGGAATAGTAAACATTTGCCAGTAAGACAGGAAAAACAAAAAGATTTAGCAAAGAACCCTTAATGAGAACCATGGGACATGTTACAACTCTGCTGAGGATGAATGTGCTTTGCAAAGTCATTTGCATGTTGTCACTCCTCCCAGTGTGGCTATTTCCTTAACCTCTTTTTAGATTGCAAACATGATAGGGCTGTGCAAAATTTCATCGAGGCTCATCCCAAATTGAGGATAAAATGATCAATGACTAAAACATGACTCAGGCAAAGGAGACTTAGGGCCTAATTTTCTTCTAACTTTTAATAAATATATGCCTGTAAAACAATTCTGCCGGCTTCTGTAGTGGTGTTTGTTACACTAATGTAAGTGAAAACAGAACCTGGCTCAAACAGCTTCAAACTCATCCCATGTAAGAAGTCAAAGTCAAGACAGTTGTATTTGTTTATAGTCAATAGCTAAATTTGATCATTAGGTTTGCTACTAAGCTATATAAACCTGTTTAAACTCTGTGCCTCTATAAACTTTATGCAAAGCGCTTTGAAGTCACTAGACATGATTCAAGTGCCTTTTGTGGTATTAGTGGAAGGAAGGGGACCAGAACTGGCAGTGAGGAAGATGTGACCCATTATACTCAATATGCCTAATAATCACTAAAAACACATCTCAATCCTTCCTGTTTGTGACCCATAAACCACACGAGTATGAAAGCAGGACTATGTGCTACTGGAAAGTAGCATATACAAAGAGTGACATTACATACTCTGCTAATGCAATTTACATAATTTACTTGGCAAGAGATATTAGGGTCCTACGAATGCAAGATGATTTGTGTTTGAGGACACAGTATGAAAAACATCTGAATTGGTACCTTGATATGGATAACTGGAAAGATATCACTCCACATTAAGCAGTCACTGATCACAGGTTTTGAGAGGTTTTAAAAAAAGCTGCCTTTAGCTCGGGAAGCCAGACCTGTTTAGTTCCCCCAAAGAGTCGATGAGGAGAGGGACACTTTAGAGGCTGAGACAGGACAGGCAGTTTTAAGCCTTATAGGCCTCTGAAGTGTTCATAGGAGGCACTGGCAACACGAAGAGACTGGGAAGGCTAGTCTCTCTAAAGCTGGAGTTCGTGAGATGGGCACACTGCCCAACCTGTAAGGGTTAACTAGAAAGAGGTTACATGTGGGCTGCCTTGCATAAATCTATCAGCAGTACAATGTGCATTGGGTACATTCCTGGTTTCAGGGAAGTCCAAGGAAAAAAATTCTACAAGTTTCAGAAAGTCACTTACTTCCTGCTATACATTCCAAGCTGTATGGCTAAATATACCTTAAAATGCATAAATGCTGCTCCTACACTGCATCCTCCATGCTAGCAGAGGAAAGCTACTCTTCTCCTGTGCTATTAGAGACCCTGGAAGTGTCATTCAGCTTCATGAGTTTTCTCCTGATTGTTTGAGATTCTTAGCTTCTTGGCTCTGGAACTGATGATATTCTTCCATACTTCTTAAAAACTCCTTTTACTGTTGAATTAAATACAAGTTGTTACCGCTAAAAATTATCTTCATGTCCATCACAAGTAGGTTTATTCTGCACATTTTGAGTAGTCTGGGAAATCATTTGGTAATTAAGGAAACATGTCTGTTAATATACCTATAATGTAATTATCATGATGCACTGAATAAAAGTGAAGGACAAACCTTGTAGATTTCTGCACATATCTATTTTCTCAATCTTCTTTTTACTGGAAAGTCCTTTCATCAGTAATCCTAATTGTAAGTATTTGTTTAGGCTCCTCCTCTTGCTAAATACATAGTTTGGCTGAAAAGTGACTGCTATATTTTCTGTTAAACTTCTTGTGGTCTGGCTTTTGGTATGTCTCCTTGAGTAGGTAAACACAACAGAACAAAAGTGCCTGGAAATGCAAACAGTCCCTGAGTTATTATGCCTATTACTTTTTATTAGTAGTAAAAACAAAAAGAAGCAAGGAACAGTTCTATTTATGCAGAGCAGTTAGAACATAAATAATAATAAAATGTTAAAACTATAAAACTACTTATGCCATATTAATTTAATTCTAATAAAAAGTAGGTTTAGGTCTTGCCTCCATGACAGCAAACGTGGTGCAGCTTTGCTTTCATGCAATATTTATACTCAAAAACATTTTGGTTTAGGAAATAAACTAGTGATAAAAAATTACAATCTCAGAATATTGGGCTTTGACTAGTCCCCTGCTGCCCTTTATATTATGTTTCAGTAAAATACAGTACATCTTGCTGTTTTATTTCATTGTTTGTGGCCCATGCAAAATCCTATTGTCCAGCTGCCCAACGTAAATGAACAACAAATCAGAACAACCGGAAAAGCACAGTGACTGATTAAACTAGGTCAGAATTTTTGCCTGCACTGTTAGAAATATGACTTTATTCAGATTTTTGGTACATGTTTACATCACCTTGAATGGCACTGAGGAAGCCTGCTGATGGAGCGTTTCACATTTAACTGCTACAGACAAGCAAATCATGCCAGCTCTCCTTAGCACATATTATCAAGTTGTTTGGTTCTGTTGATTTTTTTTTAATTATTCCAAATTAGCAGGGTGATCTTGCATGGGATTAAGCAGCATGTAAGCGAGCGAGGAAAAGAACCACAGTTCAGAGCTGACATTTGAGCTAGATGAGCTCTCCATGTTGATACCGACTGTCACCTCCAAGCACGCTCACTGCAGCCCAGGGGCACCCCAAAACAAAGGGTCTCGCCAAGCAGACACCCCACTGCTGAATGGAAGTCTAGTCCTCCTCTGCACTGTTGTGTTTTGTTATCAGGCTCAGTTCAAGTCTTCCCTGCCTTTCTCAGCACCCATGAGGTGGAAAAGGCCAGCTACTGGACCACAGAAGCATACATAGACGACCATACACAAAGCTGCTGTTTCTCATGCACTCTCTCTGGGTGCAGCAGCTCCAAGTCCAGCAGACTCAATACCTTTGGACTAGATTTCTAAAGCTGCTTTACTGCAGTGGGGTAAAGAACTATCTGCCTCATCTGATGGAGTAGGGAGTCACAGCAAGAAGACTTTTGGTCTTTCCTCTTTATAGAATATTCTTGGAAAGAGCCATAATTTAGACCCAAATCTTAATCATATTGTCAACTCAAACCTTTGAAAAATTCACTTCACAAGCTGAAGAACTATTGAAACGAGGGTTACATGTGTTTGTGCCTTCCTTCTCTCAAAAATCCTGCCAGCACCAGAATAACCTTAGCTTCTCTTATGTCCCTTGTGACACTTTCTATCAAGGGAGAGACAGCACTTGCTCTGGTTCTAACTATATATCTGCTTGCTGATGAAGAGAATAATGCCTGAATTTTACCTTCTTTACTTTTAGCTGAGGGCAATTCTTCAGCTGAGTTCTCTCACCAGTGCCCAGATAATTTCCATGAAACTTCAGAAATGTAGTAATACTTAAGATCTAACCTTCTATCAACTTCATTTGAAGCTGACAGCAAGCTCATAGGTTATTAGGAGGCTACTGATATACAGAGCAATTTCATTATTCCATTAGCTATCTGGAACCCTGTAATCAAACCCTCTGCACAATCCTGAGACTTGTTTACAGATCGTAAGACTTTAGAAAACAATGGACTGTGGGTTCTTTCCATTTGCAACATGAGATGCAAATAAAGACAAAGATTACACTGAAAAAAAAAAACCCAAAAACAAACTAATAGGTACAGATAAAATGGCAAAATACTTCAGGTTTTATGGCACTAGCTTTAGAAAATACATTAATTGCCTATCACAAAAGTCTTTAAAAATACAAGAAAGCTGATTTGGATTAAGCAGTAAAGTATAAGAGAATTTTGGAAGCTAAAAAATATAACTATATCCTTCAAATAGAAGAAAAATAGGAAATAAGATACAGTCTGTCAAGTTTCATAAAGTCACAGTTCTAAAGGAAGTTTCTAAAATTATAGGTAACTCATTCCTCATATCAGGTAATGAAAAATGACAACTCATGGATTTTTAAAAAGTTTCCTGTGGAAGCTTCAGATAACTACAGCTTTGTAAGTCCAGTGTTGTTAGGATCAAAACTGGTACAATCAGCAATAAAGAAAATGGACCGTAGAAGTACAAATGAATAAAATGCATTGGAATAGCTTCTACAAAGGGAAATTATACCCCACAAATCCATTAAAATGTTGTGAACGTGTGAACAACAGTAAGAGTGATCCAGCTGAGAAAGTATTTTTTGGTTGAAAGAAAAAGTCTGGGCAAGACCCTTCACTGAAAGTTTTTAAAGAGATTAAATCAATGTGGAATAAGACTCAAAGTCCTCTAATGACTAAGTAATTAATCTAAAGATAGGAAACAAAATAAAGTGGAATTTTTCTGTCAGAGAAAAGCTACCAGCTCAGCAGGGAATCCTGTGCTTTGACGTATTATTTATAAAGTGGAACAGGAAGTTAAGGGTGACACTGAGAAACTTTGCTGATGATAAAGTTTTTCAGGATCCTCAGAACTAAAACTCACCAAAGAGTTACATAGGAATCTTACAATACTGAGGGACTGCAAAGCACAGTAGCAGTCAAATTAAGCACAGATCCACACAAAGTCATGAACCAGCAGGAAAAAGTGTCTTAGCCATGCAAACTGAAGCATAGCCTCTTCACGAGTATTAATAGTAGGAAAGATTTCTAGGAGCTATTTTGAATAACACTTTAAAAATGTCTGTTCAACATTCAGCAACACTCAAAAAGCCCAGAAAAAATATTGGAAATTATTAGAAAAGACATAGAGAAGAAAATGGGAACATTATTCTGCCACTGCCTGGTTCGCCTATAATTTAAAATACTGCATGTATTGAATATTTTAATCAGCCACCTCAAAAAGGTTACAATAGATTCAGAAAAGGCATTGTGGAGAGTGACAAAGCTGATCAGAGGTGCAGAGTGAGTGCCATATGAGGAGCGATTAGATAGAGTAGGAGTTCTCAGCTTGGAAAAAGAAGATGCTGAGAGGAAGAGCAATAGACAATCATGGGCAGTGTAGGAAAGGTGAATAAGGAAAGGTCATTCACTATATTTCGTACCATCCAAACCAGCAGGCTCTAAATAACTCTATCAAGAGGAAGCTGTAAAACAGAAAAGGGGACGTATTTTCCCATACTTAATTACACTGTAGAATGTAATGAGGAAAACAGAAATGAATTCAAAAAAGCAACTGGAAAATTAGTTGAAGAGAAGTCTATCATGGAGATGCAATCTTCTTCTCAAAAAGTCCCTAAACTTGAGGTCAAGTTTCCATTCTCTACTTTCCTTCATTACTCTTTCACTCCTGGCTATAATCAGAGCCAGGATGCTGAACTATACATTTTCACTTTCATGCTAAGCACCAGAAAGTAAACATTCACCACAGAAAACAACTCCAGGACCCCTGAATCTTTCCATACATCCTCTAATTTTCTCATTTCCAGTAGTCCACAGGACAGCACTCTTTTCCTCTCCACTTAACACCCAGAGAAGCAGCAGCATTTTTCCCCTGAATGGAGAGCACTGTGCACACTGGCTGGTGTGATCTTTTAGCACATTTAGGTGGTGCTCACCAAAAAATTCAAAAGTTGTTTGGACTGAATAGATGGCTAGATCAAAGATCACATTACAAATAAATAACAGCAGTCTTACCAAGCCACTCTAAATAGATGGTGGATCTTCAGAAAGCAAATGAACTTACACTTCTGCATGGCTTTAAAGAGTAAGACATCAGCTAACTCATTTAAAACCCTGCCTCTGAGCAGAAATCTCCTCCTCATTTACAAGCATCCAGCCCAAAGCCCATTGTTCCACACAGAGCCTTTCCCTCCATTCATTTCAGTCCACTATCTGGTGAACTCTGTGAGGTTTTTGGTCTGCATCCATGTAACTTGGTACAATCACATCGTGCCAGCTTTCTAATGGCAGGAGTTTGTGCCCTTGCTCACATTACCAAAAATGAGCAAGGCACTTACTCAGAAACACGAATGCACAGCCTGTTCACCTGGCACATGTTGCCTACTCTTTAGGCAGCCACAGGGAGGACCAGGCTCCTTGTCTTTCTTGCACTCTTTGCTCAGCACCTGAGTCCTGGTTAGACAACATATAAAATGAGCACCTATCAACTCTTTCACCTGTCTCAAACCTCTCCAAAAATACAAATCTTCCTTTCCCCACTAGAGGTGACAATAACAATAATGAATAATCAATATAGCACAGAATTTCAAATTTCTAAAGCCATTTTTTTAAGGATATAAGAATGTTACAAATGATGTACCAGAGACCCTATGATGTTCTACAGACCCATAGGTAACTGCATCAGCAGCATTGCTGACAGACAATGCTAACTCCATTGGCTATCAATTCATCCCTACTGTATATTCCTCAAGGATGAAAAAAGCTAAAAAAAAACCAAGTAAAATCTGAAACCCTGAGTCTTCTTTTTGTGACACCACTGCTAGCTCTTTTCTTGTGCTATAGCAGCTACTCATAGCACCATTTTCATGATGTGGTGGAAATTCCCAAGTTCTGAGTAATACTATTTTGCTTTATCTGTCACTCTTTATTTCTGCAAGTCCTTGGGGATCCTGGGGTTACTTTCTAACAATGTAGGTAACCTGGTTTTCAGCTTTCAGCTGAAGAAAATGGTAGCAGTTGATAACTCATGCTTGATGTGTAAGTGCTGCTTTGTAATTTAAGAGTGTTAAGTAGAGATGAGATTGACTACATCCTTCATGAATTGAGACTCTTTAGTATTTCAGTTGTGGTTTTCTACCAATCTGCTGGATAATGAGATCAGTAGTGATGCATCCACAACCTTATTTCAAAGCACAACTGGTGTAAATTCAACTATCACATATCCAGCATTAGGCATTTGTGAACTGTGTTCGAAGTGTTTAGGTCTGATATACAGTCACTTTTCTCTCTCTAGTAGAATATCCTAGAGAAATATTAATAATTAAAAAATAACAGTTGAAGGCAAGTACAGGGATTTTTCCAGCCAATACAACCAAATTAATTCTCATTTTCCTTGTGATACTGGTAATATTGGTTTCTTTTTCCTTTTGACTTGCACTGTACTTTTGGAATAGGAAGAACCTTTTATAGCTTTCTCAGTTTACTGTAAGGCAATTAGCTTTCCCAATACCTTTTTTTTCCAACAGGGACTAGCAGTGGATGCTGAAAGAAAGAGGATGAGAGATGACATGAGCTGACTGATTCCCTGCTATACCTTGCTTGGCTTAAGGACTTAGAATCATAGAATCATAGAAT
>NW_008604795.1:0-26931 GCF_000691845.1 Merops nubicus
CTGCTCTCCAGCCAGTCACTGCCCATGGACATCAGCAAGTTAGACCCAGCTTATTAAAGTCTTGTTCCTTGTGATGTTTTACCTGTCCCCTGTAGCAAGCTCTGATCAGAACATGGGTTGGACCCTCACCAACAATTCACTGAGGAGGACTGCAGCCATCTCCAGGGGTACCCCGGTAGAATCTGCCTTGCTTTCCAAGGTCTGTCAGCTCAAACAAGGTGGGAATTAGTTTCAGATACTTATGCAGAGCAGTCTGACATAGTCCTGAAATGTCTTTAACATGTAAGTAACTCCTGCCTTGGTTAAAACCTGAACAAAAGACTTCACACCAAAAGTTTAGAAACATTGGGAAAGAAGTCATCTTTAATTATATTTCCAAAGCCAACCACATTTAATGTCTGAGAGGCAGGTTTTTCCAGAAGAAATACACTGAAATCAGTAAGGCTACCAAGGAGCAGATGCCATATGACAGGAAAGGCAGTGGACCAACTGAGGGGGAAGCTGTTCTAGGAAAACTGGGCTATCCTACTAAAGTAAAATTTCAAGAACAAATCCACAATCTGAAGTTTTACTCTATTTTTTTCGTTTTCATCTTTTTTTTTTTAAATCAGGTTCTGACACATTATTTTGTATTCCCATAAATAATTGCAAGGGCAACTGACATCATTTAGACATCAAAATACCTGATAGGGCATTTAGATGTGCCAGTGACCTTATATATCCACTGAGTGTACAAAAAAAACTTTAAAGTCCAGCCTCTAGAGTTTAAGTGTAGGTGATTCTGTATCATTTCATTTGAAGTGGTTCTAGCTGGGCTTGGAATTTGCATCCCTGCACCATCAGAATGGCCTGGAGTTTCTTAATTACCAAACAAATGGAGAGTAGCTGCTTGATTTTGACAGCTCCTTTGTGTATCATTCTTCACAGAACATGAATGATTAATGGAATTTTCCCAACACAGTCAAAGTTGTTTACTGATGGAATTAAAGCTGAAATTGGCACTGCTCTTTAGGGAGGACTTTTTCTATAATGTCACCAGACCTGCCAAGCTCTCCTAAAAAATAGGAACAATTAGTGATGGGTCAGAAGGATTCTGGGTATTAAAAGGTTTGGTTCTTTCCAATGAAAGTGAAAAGGGGGGTGGGTGGGTGAGTGAAATACAACAAGAATAAAAAATAACCCTATAGCCTGTTATTGATTATTTCTTTCAGGGAGTAATATCTTTGGACCCAAGTCCTGTGCTCGAATTAAAAGGGAAAAAAGTTAAATTTCTGTGTTGTGTTTGAAGATATGAAATACATACAAGAAGCCAGATAAAGGAAACCAATCTTTAGCTCTTCGTGTTTAAGTACCCCTCATAGGACAAACAAACATGAAAATTACTTGGCCTCAGTGAGTGCAGCCTTCACATTGTTAACACAAGGGAACACTCTCTATGTAGCAGTCAAACTTGGAAGGCAGATAATTATCAAGCAATGGAAGAAGAGCACAGAAACTGCACGACCAGAACAGCTGTGTTTAGAACATGGCATTTGTTGCTTTGGTGCCATTTTGAGCATTAGAAATGCTTGGAGAAACAGCTATCTGGTGCACAAGGCAAGCATTACTGGAGGACACACACTATCTTGTGTACCTTGTCTTGCAGGGAAGGCTACAGGGCTGCTAGATGGCCCAGGGAGCTCTTCTTACCAGAAACCTAGGAGTGCAGACTGTGGGGGTGGCAATGTGCAGGTGAATGGATGGAGAAAAGGTTGGTGGTCCTGGCATGTAACGAGAGCATGAAAGGAAGCCAACTGCAATGAGTCAGGCAGACCCCCAGACTAAATAATCTGGAATTATTCTGAACACATTCTTAAGTATTGTTTTTCCCCTTTACTTTCATCAGTTGCCTTTTTCTCCCCTTACATTGCAAGATTTCACAGGCAGAAAAATTTGTGGGAGTAATATCCTCCCATCAGCAGTGGTTCATCTGGGACACACTTACGAAGTTCATAATAAAGGCAAGCCCTACAGAGCGTGCTCAATGTTTAAAGTGTTTTATGAACAACTTCACACCAACCCCAGGAGATAGTTAGATAAGCATGTGATTTATTTTTATTCCCATTTTCCAGATGGAGAAAGAATGGTGAAGTGACCTTCTAAAGGCCACAGGAGGAGTTGAAACTGAGATGAGATCAAGGAGCTCCTGACTACCCCGCCTGTGGGGAAAACATCAGATTGTTCTGCATCTCTCTTCTGCATCTATTGCACTGACAAAGGCCTTTCACCACACTCATGTGAACATGTCTACAAGATGGATTTTTATGACTGTAGTGGAATCTGGTCTATGGCCAGGACACTTTGGTTTTTAGCTATCCCATATCATACTTGCTTGATGTGCTTCTCTCGTTCCTGCTTCTAAGCATTTTTTCAATAAATAGGCAAAATTATCCATGAGTGAGGCTACGAGGGACAGCACAGAGCCAGTGAAGTCATGTGCCTCCCGTGCTCGTATAGCTGGCAGCAAGTAAATGTAACACAGCCCTGCCCTTCCTCTTCTAATGAAAGTGGCTCACCACCATGTAGATGATCAGCTGCTACAGGAGAGTAATCTCCCCTTTTAGCCTGTGTTTTGAGGTTGGAAGGGATATCAGTTGCTGTAGCATGTTTTCAACATCATCTAAAGCATAGCCAAGGGACATAATCATACCCTTGGGAGAGCAAAGGTACAATACATAGCTGAGTGCCTCTAATCCACAGCAGCATGATTATCTATTGATAACTGCTTCCTCCCCTTTAGCTGTCCTCCCGATGCAGAGTTGGGTTAATAAAAACAAATGAATTCAACATGCCACGGCAAAGCAAAGAACACGTATTGGGGGTGTCAGGGTGGGGGAAGGTTAACTGCTCTCTTTTGTTTTCTTTTCTTTTAATGCAAAAAACTGGCTTGGTGATCTCCAGATATGCACAAATACTGATGCCAGATATTCACTTGCACAGACAAAAGTAATATAAGTACAAAAGGGAAGGCTGGAGTGGAGGAAGGGGAAATGGCTGTGGCCAAGAACTGGGAGCCAATTCTTGCCATGATGTACTCTTACTGCCTTTGTGATTCTGGGCAAGCTTCTTAGATTAAATTTAATAGCTGGGGCTGGATCCAATGACTGATGTTAATTAGAAAGCAAAAGGCCCTTTCACCTTCCGCTACTAAATTTGCACCTGAAGTTAGTTATCTGTAGTTAATTCTGTCCTATTGCATCCTAAAGTCAGACTTGAGGACCAATAAAATTCTGTAGCTTTTATTGACCGCTGTAGGATATTTAGTTTGATAATTCTGGTCATGGTTTCCCCACGTATCAGTTTCACTTTCTGTTAAAAGGAACAGGAGTAGTAGCTCTGTTCTACACCACCCTCACACATTTATAAGGAAGTATACAGTTTTGCAGGGTTTTTAAAGGAATGGCAAAGCACAGTGTAAGTCAGGGTTGGAAACATACTGAAAAATCTACTGCTGACTTTCTGTAAGTGCAGATAATAGATGCTGAGTGGTGTGCCTGATTCTGGCCACACTCACAATGGAGCTCTTCAGAGTTATCTGCATTATACCATAATAATCTGAAAAGGAAAGTTCACATGGCACAGCAAGGTGGTATAGACCCAAACCACGTATCTACCACACAGTCATTTGAGTTTTGACATTCTCTCACTGGAAATTTAATCCCCAGGAGAACAAATACTTTTTTTCCCTTGTTTGAAAAGCATCTGTAGAAGATAGGAACTCTTAAAAAAGAAAACAAACAAACAAACAAAACCCCAGCTTATTTGTTCATCCATCACATTTTCCAGGCAACTGTCTCTTGAGTAACATCCAAGCAAATAGCCAGAAGTGAGTGGTGGGGAGAAGAAAGATATATATGAGTTCTTTCAAGCAAGACATGTCTTGGAGCTACCTAGTCCTTCTAGTGGAATGTAACCTTCATGTTCTTTCCTGATGCTGGCAAGGGTGGGGCAGCAGTCTGAGAATAAATTAGTTTACCTGCAAAGACAAGGCCTCTACTTGAAGAAATGAAAACTCCTTTAAGGAATGGTCTGTCCAGTCATTGCAAATATCCTTGGAGTTCAAGCACTTCTGTAACATTCATTTGATCATGACATTGCCTGATATTCTTGCACTGTTTTATACTGTCCAGGGGCAACTAATCATCCACTACAGTAAAAAAAAAAAAAAAAAAATTAAAAATCAATTGATCACATGCCAAGGCAATGCTTACCATGGGCTGTACTTATTTTGGCTAACAAAGTACAAGGAAATTTTTTAAGAAATGCCTTAGAGGGAATAAACAATTAGCAAGACAGTTAAAAAAAAGCAACCACAACACCCTGGCTTAATGGAACCATTGCAAAAAAAAAAATCCATATAATCTGATCCCTAACAAAGGAGGGCCTGTCAGGTCAGTAGCCTAGAACTCAGGTAGTGGTTTCACATAACAATACTTCTTGACTTTGTCTACATGTTCAACCCACAGTGGTAAAAGTTCAACCTAACAGCAGCTGTCAAATACCTTTGGCTAATCCCCCTGTAGCTGCTTGGGTACAATTTGGGTGGTGTATTACACGGGATCACCCGACCCCTACAAGGCCACTGCACTGTTAACACTTTGCCCTTGGGAGGCACGAGTGGGTTGGAGAGGTTGTGAGCCTCCCCCCAGGTATTTAGGAGACAGACCTGCTCGTGCTCCTGACTACGTCTCTGTTGTACTTTGTGCCACGGTAGTGCTGAAATGTGTTTCTTTCCAAATCATTAAAGCCTGGCATTTCAGAGCTGGGCTCCAGGGAAAATGTCCCTAGCTCTCTGTGCCTTCCCTCCTGTATTTCAAAACATAGATGCTAAGCTTCAGTGCACCTTCCTGCTGTATTCTCAAGCAACTCAGTGTTTTACAGGCTTCAGGATATTATAAATATTGGCTCTCTCTCTCTTTTTTTTTTTTCCTAACTACATGCTGTTCAGGCTTTTTTGTTGCTTGGATTGTGCAACGTGCTTTGTGTAGTAGGATGGAAAGAGCTGGGTTAGTGACTCTCACCTACCAGCAAAGCCTAAGCACAGATCCCTCTGTGGGAAAAAATAAAATGTTGCCTAAGGATTAAAGAGGTCTGTTGGGGTATTGCTCACCACCCACCTTGGACTTCTGTTTCTCTTTATTCTTACCTAAATAGCACAGGAAGTGATGCCATCCCTGTGAAGCAGGCATAACTGGTGACCAATAAACCTTGTGGTGTTTTGCTGACCCTTTGCCTGTAGGCAGACAGTGGCTTGGTCTGTTGCCCAAGCTGACCAGAAACCACAGAGCAGCATTAGTCCAAAATGAAATAATTTGTGAGAAAAAAGTAAAAAAGCCCACACAACAAAAAAAAACCCTGAGCCAGTGTTGTACCTGGTCATCCTGGAGGTAGGCAGATAAAGTTCACACAGACAATGTTGTTACAGGAGCATAAAATGTGTTGATATTCTAGTCTTTTTTACTGTAAATTCTGCTCAGCTTCACCTTCTCTTCCATCATCATCTCTGTGTGCCCAGGCTTTCTCTTAACCTGCCTCTGAATAATTCCCCTTGAGTCTTCTTTAATGGCACCATCCACATATCCTGAATTCAGAAGGGGAAACAAACAGAAGGTGGGGATGATAAGTGTCCTCTCTCATCACAGCACTGCCAATGTCCTGAGTCCATGCCACCTTCCAGAAGGAAACTCTGGAAAGTGTGGTGGTGGGTGTAACCAACAGCCTCTGCATGTCTAGACAATCTGCATAGTTCTCCTTATCCAAACAGGCAAGTCAGGCACTTGAAGCAAAAGGCTTTGGGGTGATCTTCTAGTCCCTTTCAGTCACTCTTCAGGTCTCACCTTAACCTCAGCTGCCCTCTCTTTGGATATTTCTTTGGTTTTGAACCCTTAATTAATGGAAACTTTCAAGATTACGTTTGGCATAGAGGATACCTTGCATGGCAAAATCACCAGAGGCTGAAATGTTTCCTAACTCTGCTTCAGAGCTATTTACCTGGGAATCACTGGCAGCCACTTTTTCAACTGTGGGCAGGTTTATTTTACACCTCAGAACAACTAATATTCTTTCTCTATGGAGCTGCTTGCTCTTTAACTCTACATACTTTCCCATTTCTTTAGTGTTCTTACACCGAAGGAATAATAATAATTATTATTATTTAAAAAGTAATAGTTGTAATAACAATAATAAAAATCAACTTCTTTTTACTCTAAGGTACCACATTGTTCCACTTGACTGGCTATAACAGACTCAACTCCTTTGAAAGTAATGGAATTACATTGCCAGCACAGTTCACTGGTCTGCCTCATTTTGGAAAATTCATCTCTTTTAATGTCTCTGCCATAGTGAAGCTCAGCATCAGTTGCTAACCTGTAGGAGCTCAACACTGCAACCCAGCAGTCCAAATTCTCAGCTATGCCCTGAAAGAACCCAATACTCCAACGGGCATAACGGGGCCAAGGATCTGGTCTGGACAGTGTGATCTGAGGCTTTCGTTGGAAGTGGGAGATGACATGACTAAAATCAGAGGGAGATTACAGATTTATGCATTCACTGTGTACACACTCCTGTGCAGCATGACTCACAAGCATGCTCAACTTGAAGACATTTAAATTGTTGTCTTACTCTGATCAGCTATTCTGACATAGAAAGGGAGTCTCAGGACTTCACAGTGATTTTGTGAAGTTCACCAGTGAAGCATTGATTCCTTGACCTAAGGTTCAGAAATCTACCTCTTTAAGCTTGGCTTTTCTCACCACCACAGATCCTGTTTGGCAGGAACCACCGACTTTTGGGTTATAAAACTCCTCCATGGAAATGGCACTTCTCAAAGATCCATGCTGGTATGTGGGATGGGCGAGGGTTCAGAGCAAGCTACTGCCAAATGCACCTGGGCCAGTGACTTCTTATGGCAAGTGGTGCTGTTACCAAAGTCCTTGGACTGTTTCATATAGCCAAGGTCCACTTATATCCACATCTCAGAGCTGCAGCAACTCATGAGTCCTCAGATATGGGACAACTGATTGAATGGACACAGTTGTCCCTGCTTGTACAGATTTTAGCCACTCGCAGAAAACAGAAGGACCTTGTGAAGTCAGCTATTCCACCTTCCTGTATTGGAGTCCAGGTATTTATATCACAAAGTCCACAGCTGGATACTGGTGAATGTTGACAACACTACCATGCTTGTTGGAAATAACCCATCATCTGTACCTGCTGATAAACATTAATGTTTTTGCCTGCAAAATGTACTAAAAATTGACAGCTAGATTTTGTAAGTGCAAACTCTAGGACCTCTCCACACACAGAAGCAGCAGATGATTTCCAGAGTATTTGAATTTTTAACAGGGATGAGCATTACCACCGATTCCCCAGGCACAGAGGACTGAGGAATTCATCAGGCAGGCAGCTAGTTGGGCACTTTCTGCTGCCTCATCTAACACCACGTGCGTGCACTTGGAAAGGAGTCCTATTTAGCACACCACAATTTACCTGCATGATTAACCATCGACGGTGTTTTTGGATGTCTAATCAGATTACATTGGGTTTATGTACAATTTCCTAAGCAGGCCGACTGATAGATTGATCAAGGGTAGATGGGATCTGACAGCAGAATATTATGGCAGAATTCTTCCAGTGATGGATGAGCCCACCTTGACACAAACTCCAAAGCTTCGCCTCTTAGTAATAAATCTCAGCATGAAGTCATCTGTCTCTGACCTGAAGCTCGAAATCAACGACTCAGGATACTGAAGTTTCATCGTCTTTATGAACATTTAAGTTGGCTCGATGGCATAAATACACACCTCCTGCATTCAATCTCTTTAATAGTGGCAGGGCTTATAATGTTGTTTTTATTTATTTATTTATTTTGTTTTATAAAAGGTAGCGACTCATAACAGAGTTTCCCACCAGCCAAGGAGATTGCTGCTAATAGATTACAGTCTGCGTGATGCTTAATGAGCCATGATTGGGAAAGGAGATGGGAAATGGCACTTTGGATTGATTTAGCAAGGATTCAGCAAAGGCAATGCCACGGTTCCACAAATAGCTGTAGGTTTTTACATGGTGTCGTAGAATTATATAACAGGCACCTCAAGTAAAACCTTTCAAAATGCCTTGCTGGCTTGGGAACTTAACTTGCATTTTCAAAAGCTAGTTAAAGTCAGATTCTGAAAAAATATGGTTAGTTACCTAGGAGGATTTTTCAAAGCAACAGTGTGAGTAACTTTCTGTAGGAGATGACTGGATAGGCTGAAAAACCGAAATGAAATTTTCCCCTAAGCTCACCTGAAAAATCTCCTGCATACTTCAGGACTCTAAAAATTAAAATATCTTATTCCTTGCTTGTACACTGCATTATGCACCAAATAGATGATGGTGTGATGTCGTGTTCACACCATCCAGAATTAATAATCTCATTTGCCTGGGACTTAATCCAAGGCCACTGGAGATACTGTGGCCCTTTTTCTTCATGAGATTTAAGTACCTAATTTTTATCAATTTCAGCAAAGTTCTTTTCGAAAATCCAAGTGCATGAGTCCTCAGATCATGTTTACATGCACATGAAATGTAAAAATGTGAGGTTGTGTAACAGGAGTCCTCTAAGCTCCCTGTGCTTGGTAGACATCCTGGGTACCCACTGCAGCTCACTGAATTAATTGAGTAATGCTTTCAGGTGACCTACTGGAGACATTTTCATCTGACAGAGCCAGGAAATGGGGTAGCTAATAGACCATTTTGGAGTATTGTAAGATCACAGCAATCCCATATTTAAGGAGGTTAATATAATACTAATTGGGGCTTGGGTGAAGAGTTCGTAAGACAGATGAACCCACCTGAATTTTGAGAGTTTGAACAGCCAGATCCTTAACCCATATTCACTATTGCTTTGAGTGGTTTTGCTCTTTAACTAAGAAGTAAAAGAAATATCAGGAGAGTGCTGTAATTGTCAGCTTTTTCTGACTAACCTCCTTGACTGCATCTTCTGGGTTCACGATGGCTGATAACACACCAATGTCATGGCCAATAAGAAAAATCAACTTGTAGGATCAAATTCACCTCCTGACTGACTCTAGTAGACCTAACTGCACTGAGAGATTTTACTCCTGTTAATATCAAAGTCCAGAAACTGACAAAGCTGTATTATTGTCAACCCCTGTAGTGAGGCTGGGAAAGTAGGAATAACAGTTAAGTTGGACCTGCGTGAATAATTCATAGGGAATAATTTATCTGATGAATTGACCTCCTTTCCCCCCCACCCCCTCCCGCCGTTCATGGCCCTGTCCGCAAGCAGCCTCTGAATTTCTCTCCTCTGCTGTTACTCAAATTGAAAATATCTGCTGAATAATTTCTGAGGATAATTCTTGTTCTGCAAATTTGTCCCTGAGCATTTCGCTGTGAACATTTGGTATCTGAAATCCCAGTGCTAGCTAGACACGCAGACTTCATGGTGTTATGCCTGTTTTTTGCATAAAGGGGATGTACACTCAAAACAGCATTTCCCACTCTGGCTATGGGTAGTTATGAGTCCTTTAATGGAGTGTGAAGCTCTGCAAGGTAAGTATTTGATTTTAAGGCCCCAGTTTTGATTCATATGAGAAAAAAATAATATATATAAGGAAAGGAAATAATGGTTTTCTTCAGAGGTTTTCTTATAAACCTGCAGGTGCCTCCCAGTGGAATCCACTAGCTGCCCCATGAAAGCTCAAGAAATCCAAGAATGAAGGGGAACAAATTCACATTTTAAGAGCAAATAATTAGCACTGCCTATATCATGTCCACCAGGTTCCCATAAGTGGGAACCCTCCTGACCCAGAGCTGGCCCTGCTAAACACGGTGGGACAACAGGCACAGGGGATGCAGCACAATCTGCAGGACACATACAGGGCAAAGTAAGCAGCCTTGGCCACCCACCCCAGCTCCCATCACCCTAGTCAGAAGGGCCACACACACACCTCCACCCCACCTTTACAGCTCCCATTCTGGTTTCTGAAAGCTTCAGTGCTGAGCTGCTCCTCAATCCCCTTTGAAACACGATTATTTGTTCACTTGCACCACTCATTATGGTCTGCACTCATGTAAGAAGACTACAAGACTGCACATTGACTTTTAGACTCGGGGAGGGGGGAAAAAAAAAAGGAGCAAGACAGAGTTAAAAGTTTCAGCCATAAAAGCTTTTGACACATCTTTCTGTCTCTTTCCGTCCATGTAATCAATCTTCTAAGTTTCCAGGAGCGGCTGAGATTTTTAAAAACAGCTGTAATCTGTGGTCATTGACGGTGGAGTAGATTGTTTGCCAAACTATTACCATAACTGTCAACCGAAATCAGAAAAATAATCTCATTGTGCTGGACAGATGCCTTTCCTGCATTATTGATATAGTCACTCCAGAGTAATAGAGAAATATAAAGCATTGTTCTATTTACAAAAGGAGATTGGCCAAGTCCTTGAGAGTGAGCAGGAGGGACAGGCACTTAAAGGAAGTGAGATATAGTCAACTCAGTAAAAGTTATGTGTCAGGGTCATGTGGCCTCCATAGTCAGCAGTAGAATCTCAGTTTTCAATAGCTTTTCCTCTCCTTTCTCACTTTCCGATTTAGCTCTAGAGCTTAATCTCTGACTAAATGAGCTTTCCAGGGTTTAAACGCAGCACCATGGAATTTACCCCGCGTTTTCCCCTTTCCACCTCCCCTTTGGCTGCCAGCATGACAACCTCAAACTCATCTCTTGGACTGCTGCGTTTCCAGAATATGCAAAAACTCTATCCCTTCACCACGAGCGAGGAGAAATCAGGTCAGTGCTGCCCATTAGAATACAATACAGGAGAATTTGGCTTGCTCGCCATCAAGATCTCTCAGAAAGCATTTTGCAAAGCAACGTACTAAATCTGAGCACTGCAGCAAATCGTTAGGCAGATGGAGCAGCCAGCCTGCATTTAGCCATAGCGCCCACAGAGTCTTTTGCTGTTACAAATGTTTATATACTGTATAGAGACAGGAGCCCAATTTTACATTGGAACCTGCTACAGTGAACCGATAACCCCAAGTCCCCCTTTTATAGCACAAATGAATAAATATCTATATAGTCAAAGGATTGGAAGTGGGACTGGAGCTTCTATATTCGAGTGCCCTGCAGGGGTCAGGCACAGTGAAAGTCCCATGATCAGCTGAGGGCAGGCTCTGGGAGGCACATGGTCTCCTGTCCTTGTTTATTTTTTAAAGGTTTTTAATTTTAAAATTGCCTCACATTTCACTGCAGGGAAAAGTTTCTCTTCTCATCAGCATTTTGAAAAGACAAAATAAGTTGGTTTGTTTTTTTTTTTTTTTTTAATTTTTTTGAGCAGGAATTATCTATAGTAATAGCCTCCATTTAACTTGAAAAGAGAAATTAGCTTTTACAAAATTACAGCAGTTTTTAGCTTATTCTTGTTCAAAAGCAGATATATGAGATGCTAGCCTCATTTGGGTAGCAACAAAAGTACTTTTCAGCAGCTTAATATTTTGAGGCAACACATGGCTTTTTTCTTTCTTTCTTGCCACAGAAACATACAGATGCAATCTTTGTCTCAGTAGAAATAGATGGAAATAAAATCAGTTCATCAAATTTGGTGTAATGAGAACTATTGTCATACTATAAAAATAATTTAAATAACAACAACAACAAAATTGCTTTTACCCCACTTTTAGCAAAACGCCTGTGATAGAACCACTCTAGTGAAGCAAATGGATCCTCTGGCCTGAAGTGTGAAATTCAGCAGTACATGGAAAAAAGCAGGGATAATTGAAGGACAAATTCTTCCTGGGTGGCCACCAGTCAATCAATAGCTTGGACCCATCACGCTGACTGTAAAACATTTGTAGCTTTCAAATAAGAACAAATTATGGTGAGGAAAATGCCTGCCTGCCTTCATGCAGAAGGACAAACGGTCTGTGGTCAGGAAATGAATGCATAAAGCGTCCTTGACACTGCATTTGTCTTGACACACGCTCTTCTGCTCTGAAGTTGTTACACTCTGGTTACCAAGATGTTCTGAATCCATTAGTGCATGTTGTGGACAAGAGGTTTGACCCAATCCCTCGCTGCATTACGCCACTAACTCACACCTATCTCCAGGACGTGTGAGCACACACACACGTGCCCACAAGCAGAAACCAAGCCCAAGAGCGTTTTTAATTGAAAAGCATAAATTTGGCCTGCTAAACCTATTAACAATTTGTTTTAATTAGGAACCCAGCTGCTTCCTGAGATTCTGAAGTCTGGGCTTCAGAACTTTAGCTGTACTGAAAATGAGTCTCAAGCGAGTTGCCTTTCAGCTCAGTGTTTTTACAGACTTGTTGGAAGGGAGATGTTTGGGAAAGTTTCCACAGCATGCCCATCACCCCTCCTCTGCGTCCTTGGCTGATACTGTCTCAGAGAAGGTAAAACTAGATCTTCTTACTGAAGTGCTTCTTAAATCCAGATGACGTTTGCTGCTTCTTACAGAGAGTAGTTTTCAGAGTGGCTTAAATGGGACCAAATGAAAAGATGTTTCTGCTGCCCCAAACCATCTCTTCCCTAGTGCAGAGAGAGCAGTTAATTAATCAGACTTCCCAGTAAGTAATATCTTTTTCCTTTATGAAGTATCAGGATAAAACTTGTCACGCTTAAGAACCCTATATGGTGATTTGGAGAAACCAGGCAAGAAATGCCACCTTTTTTGGAACATTTCTTTAATCAGATCACACACTAATGAACTTCTGGGCTCTTGGGCACTCACTCTTGCTATGTTTGCAGGGCCACTATTAGCTGGGGGAGAAGCACTGGCTTTCTGCTGATCCCTTTGTGGAACTGTGACAGTTTGCAAAGCCTTTTCAAGTCACTGGTCAAAATACCTTGCCAGTTTCTCCTTTACTTCCTGAGGGTGGGAGCCTGTGCCATGCAGGGAGTCATTTTTGCACTTGTGTATGAAGCTTAGTGGGAAAATGGAGAGGACTTGTCACTTGTGCATTTACAACTCCAGAAGGCAACAGCCTTTCCCTAAAATTAACTTAACTGACAAAAAACACACACTGCGTCAGTGACAGCGCCTGGTCACTAAGAGCAAGGCATCCTCCCAGGGAGCCAGGCAGAACCCACACAGCTAAAGCTTCTGCAGATACTTCCATTTTTCATTAATATTTCACTGATGATATGTCTACTCTTGCTCCATGACCCAGCCAATGTCTTAACAGCCATTGTCCAGGTGGAAGTGGCAGTCAGGAGGTTAAATGAGCTATGCATGTGTTTTCTTCCACCTTCAGTTGTTTTCTCTTTGCTTTTCTACTTTACTTTCCTCTAGTTTTTCCCTCTTTAATATGAAAGTATCTTTTAGAATGTCTTTTTTTTTTTTTTTAATTCTCTCAATCAATACCAGTTTCAGAGGTGGGTGCCCACAAAACTACCTAAAACTCCAGCCCATGGAAAACCTCTGAGAGAATCACAGAGTCACAGCTCTTGATCAACACCCCCAGGTCCTTTTCCACTGAGCAGTTTTCCAAGCAAAGTGAAGTAGCCAGGCACATCACCAAGACACAGGGGCACTGATTTCAGCTGTATTCACCATTCCTCACAGACTGGAGCTGGGTTTGCTCCTGCTTGGATGCCCAGGATGATTTTTCTGTATCACCCCTCTGGGTGGAGAGGAATTAGCTTTCTGATGGCCTTTTTCCATCAAACCAAGAGAGCTGGCATAGGTTGCCTTTCTTTTCAGCTTTGCTTTAGCTACTCAGGAAAACTTTCCAAATAGTTCAACTTTTGACCATATTAGTTTATTTTATCAATCAAGCTTTGATGCACTGATAATAAACACATCAGCAAAACTCTTGGACACGTTCACTAATAATAAACAGAAAACTCAGCCCTCACTGGAGTTGATGAGAAAATGGGAAACGTTTTCTACAAAAAGAAATTATTGCTGGTAAAGTATAAAACACAGGCTTGAAATATTTTCATATGTACTCCCTACGTTTCATCAAACAAAGGAGAATTCTAGCCCCCTCCAACAGAGAAGAGATCTCTCAAAGTAAGAAGTTCTCCCATAGAGCAATCTTATGCAGACCAAAAGCAGACAGTCAGCCCTTGGACTTTGCAGAGTTTCTTTGACAGATCTATGGGCACAGATTTAAAGTCTCTCAGTTCTACTTTTTCCACGATTCTTTGATGTCTTTTGTTTTTCTCTGCTTCTGAGGTATTGCATGAAATTCAGACTGCATTAAAATTCTCTAGTCTGTACACAGGAAAAGAGAATCTTGAAACCTAAACATTAAATAAGAAAACCACAAGTAATCCTCCTCTGTTAACTACTTTTTTTTACTATACAACCTCCTTATATTCAAACCAATCTTATGCTTTTGGAGAGAAAGGTATGTGTTATGAGTTTTATATATTTCAGCATATACTTTTGTAGAAATCTGAATTCTGTATTTCTCTTTAAGGTACACCTTAATTTTCCAAAATCCAGCTTAAAGTTTTCCCTATGTAGATTTTTTCATTTTTTACTTGGCATTTCAAAATCTTAATCAAGTAATAGGAAAAAAAAAAAAAAAATCCAACACAGTTACTGTTATCTCCTCTTATTTTTTAACAGTTTTATCTTTAAAACAGAGTGTTTTGAAGATGTTAAGAATGTAAAAACAAGGAATGCTCATCTCTGAAGCAACTCCAGTGAAGACATGGTGTTTCTTTAGACTCCAACTTCTAACCTTTGCTTCCCAGGCCAGTCTTAATTATCTCAGTGATGGAAGCTCTCTCTCGTTAGGACACTGCATAGTTTTCTTACTTCTGCCATGCACTAACACCCCAGTTTCAGAGTTCTGCAGTTGTTTCTGGAGAAACTTAGTACAGCTGTGAAGCCTGCAGCAATTTTGAAACAGGACTGAAGACAACTGGGCATTGGAAGAGGCACCAGGTTAGGTCTTGGGCTCCAACAGAAACAAAGCTCTGAGTTACAGCATGGAGAATTAAGTTTACAGCCTTCACAAGTTGCCTTGTGCAGGGAGGGAAAGGGTTTGGAGAGAGAAAGTTTCCAGTGCAGCACTGGTGAGAAGTTTCCTAGTGACTGTGAGCCAGCTGAAGGCTTCAAACCCATCAGCATGCGTGTCCAGATCATAAAAAAACTGCTGATTTGAAAGTTCTTGGAGGGAGTGCCCTCCTCACGTATTTATTCCTGTGCAGGTGAGTGGTTCCCTCCTGTTAACACTCCCTTTTCCCCTCCTTCTCCCAAAGGGCTACTCAGCCACCCTATCTTAAGGGTTTTTTTTTGGGCCTGTTTACTAAATCTTCAGCCTGCTCACTCAGGGTTAAGAACTCTCAACTCTAAGTATGATCCTCCACCATGTGCTTCAGTTCCAGGGTTGACTCAAAAGTAGAAGAGTCCTTAAGCCTCAACAAGCAGTTTGAAAACTCAGTAAACAAGCAGGAGAAGAGAAACTGAAGAAGTCCAAGTATCCAGCCACACAGGCATGGAAAGCACTTTATATAATGTATATTTACAAAGAGGTTTTCAGTGACTTTGAGATATTTATAGGATATGTGTTTTGTTTTGGTTTTTTAATTTATTTACCCCCCCCTACAACCCTTACCAGTCAAAACTGGGTTTATTGTGTCCCCATTTGTCCACATTTAGCTCCATAACCTCCTCAGTTAAATACTGGGAAGCAGCACACAGAATTGCTTGTTTATCTCAAAAAGAACAAATGCCAAATAAATTTAAGTGAATTCTTCTTAAAAAAAGTGTGTTTCTGCAACCTAGCAATATAAATGTTCTGGAGGTATATTGGATATAAACTTACATAATCTTGGGTATATTTAAAAGTTTCCATGGAAACCATTTCTTTGTCAAAAGAACAACATCGCTCTGGGCTATTTGTAACCCACACCTGGCAAAGTCCAGCTCACCTGTGGGGATCAGGAGGTGACTCTGATGTCAGCAAAGGAATGGCCTTGGTTGTTTTCAGTTTCTTAACCAGTGCAGAAGGTGCAAAATAATATTCCTTTGTCACCCATATGTGGGGGCAATAACAGTGAAACACATTCAGGTAATCAGACCCCTGAACACATCCAAGTGCCAGCCCTCCTGCCTTCCCTTGCACGGACCCTCCTGGCCATGCTAAGTGTTTCTGTAAGAGAGAATGAGCTTGCAAGGTCTCAGCTCACCTTAAGCAAGGATATTTGTTCTGCATGTTGCAGGTTTTCCCTCCAGAATAAGCTGCTCCTCTAATAAATGCTGCTTTGACAGCAGTGTTGCAGCTTGCCAGGAGCTGCTCCCAATGCAGTGAGCCTGTCTGTGCATCTGCAAAGGCATCTGCAAAGTTGTAGCCCTAATTCTCATCCCATTTCCTCATCTCCTCTTTTATCCAATTTTTCAAGACAAAAGGGGAAGGGGGAAGGAAAGAAAAAGTCCAGTCTGACCTTCCTCCCGCCTCCGGAAACACGGCAGTTTACAGGGGCCATAAACTGTAGCTGGGTTTCTAGCTGACAGCAGCTGGGAGTCAACAGCAGCCCATCTTATCCACTTCAAAAATGAGCCCTAGCTGATTGGACAAATATTTCCTATTTACCAGCCTCTCCCCCCGCTCCTGGATAATTCTAGGGTTAATCCACCACACCACCTCCTCAGCCCAGCCCCGTGATATTGACACTTAAGAAACACAGAGCTGTTTATATTTCATTGGAGAGCTCATACTATCAATTTTCACATTAGTGAGTCCAGCTATTGCTCTCTTCTATCGGGATCTATTGAGTGGTGGCAGTAGAGATATCCGCTGTAGTGAAGGAAAAAAAAAATACTTAGCTGTCTGATGAAATGTTTTAAATGCATAGGGTTCACCTTGGGGTTGGCTGCTGCTCAGATTTTATCCATTAATAACACGCAGGGCTGCCACACTACTCTCCAGGGCTGATAGGAAAAATAGTACCACTTACAGATGCCCTGGTTTGCCTCGGGGAGAGTGCACCAAATGCAGCACATATCATACATTTCGGGGCTGAAATTTACTCCATGAGAAGAAAAAAAAAAAAACAAAAAAACACACCCAAATATCCTTTATATTAAAAACTCAAATCCAACCCTATTCCTGAAGCACAGACAAAGGGAAGTTGCCGTGTAGGCCAGTAGTTGCAGACCTCAAGTGCTTTGCTTATGCTGTGCAATGCCTCTGGGCAAAACAGGGGTAAGATTTCAGTGTAAAGGGCCTTTTTTAGCTTACTGCTCTGCAGGTTGACATTTCACCCAGCAGGGAGAAGAATCTGAATTGTTACAAGGAGCCAAGCACGAAAGAGTAGACTCTTGGTCAGCCATCGTCTTTCCAGCAAAAGAATCTCATTTATTTATATTTTCTTTTTTTCCTACCCTTGAAACAATTCACAGGAAAATGATCATCAGAATGAGAATTGTTAGCTGATTAGATTATTGTCGGCGTTCGGTACAAGAACATAGCCAAGTGCTCAAGGGTAAGTATTATTTTCATCTAGTGATGAAGCTAAGAAAGGATTCTGCACCCAATTCCCTGTACGTTAATGATCTGGAGATATTTGGGTTGGGTTGCATTGTTTTCCCCTCTCTTTCAAAGTAAGCCACAGAGGCTCTTGTTGCCAGGAAGTGTTATTTAAGAGTATGAGTTTCTTTTGTAAAGGAAAGGGCATAATTAGATGTTAAGAGCTGATTATTGTATTGTTCTCCACAGAGACTTGCAAAAGGAACTGCATTTGAAGAAGGGAAAGTATGTATTGTGCTTGGAAAGTGAGAGGTCTCTGGCTTAAGTATTTGTCTCCATATCTGAAAACTTTTTATGAGAGAGAAGTAACTCAGCTTTCCATTGCACATCTGCTGCAAGCGCCTGTTGACCTACAATACCTGCTGTGGGAAGCTGGCACTATAGTTCCCACCCTAAAGACCAGAAAAATCTCCCACCTCCTCAAGTATGGAGCATTTCAAACAGAAACACTGCCCCTCCCCTTCCCCTTTTTTTTTCCCCCAAGCATTTTTTTGAAAGGAGGTTTTTGAAAGAAGCTGAACTTGTGCCCGCACACTGCTGTTTTCTCCTGCTCCAGCCTCAGGGAGTTGTTGTACCTCATTCTTTCTCTCTTAAGCACTCAGAGAAGCGAGATGTTTCTACCATGCAACTCTCAGATACACCTCTGTAAGAAATAAACCCTTCTGAGTGGACACATCTAGCTCGTTCAAACTCTGTAAGACACCATGTAGGATATTCTGTAGGCATTTATCCAGAGGATAAACATTGCACCCCAAAGAGAACTACAGGTAGATATCCACTAAACTTCTCCATGACACAAGACATGAGACATATACTCTCTAGTTGCCAACCCCTCCAAAATGTTAAAAATCAAGCTGACCAACCTGATGCTTTTCTCTGGTGGCTTCCAGCACAGCCTTTGGCAAATTGGTCAGGACAACAGGCAACACAGCCCTTCAGCTGCTGCTGACCTCCATTTGATTTTCAGCAGTGGCAGCTGTGTGGGGATGCTCAACTGATTGGAGCCTTCACTTCTTTATTACTCTTCTCACAAAGTGAGAAGAGCTTCAGCCTTGTTTAACACCTCCTGAAGCCACAGAGACATCACCTCCTTAAAGCTGCTTCTTCCTCCTTGGTCTTCACTATCTATCACGCAGGAGATGGAGTTCATCTAAAATGTACTTTTACAGCTCAGGTTCTTACCAGAAAAAAAACAACAAACAGTGAGGCTACCTATGCTTTAAAGGCTGCTGCAATGACTTGATCACCCAGCAGAACCTCAGCCCTGTGATGACCTATTTCACCTCTACTTGCAGAGTCCCCATAAGTTGCGATGAGCCAGGAAATGGTGCAGTTTTAAATGACTGAACTTCTTTTCAGCAGTTTCCAAAGAATTTTTCCTTCCTTTTTAGGAAAAAAAGAAAATAGAGAAGCTAGGATTACATGTTGGATGTGGCCTTGAGCAACCTAGTCCATGGCAGGGGGGGTTGGATTAGATGATCTCTAGGGTCCCTTCCAACCTAAGCCCTTCTATGATTCTATGTTATAGCCTGTTCACTATATTCTCACCATTTTCCAAGGCTCCTCAAGGTATCTCATTATTAAGAGCCCCAAAGGTAAATTTTTTGTATTACTCTTATCAAAAGTTTGCTTCAAAACTTCACAGATGCTAAAGAAGTTTTAAACTTCAAAATGGAGGATGGTATGAAAAAGAAACAACGCCTCAGTCTTCTCAGTCTGTTTTCTATTGTTACATATAAACCATACTCCACAGCACCTAAATATCTGCAGCTAAGCTACATGTATAAACACAGAGGAAAGGTGTAAGAGCACCTCAGCCTTTCTGACCTCAGGCAAAATAATTCTCATAGCCCACAGCCATCCTTTTAGAGCCCTTTTCCCCATCCCATTTTTCACCATCAGGCAACAGCTTCACCTGGTTAGGAAAAAAAGAAAATAGAGAAGCTAGGATTACATGTTGGATGTGGCCTTGAGCAACCTAGTCCATGGCAGGGGGGGTTGGATTAGATGATCTCTAGGGTCCCTTCCAACCTAAGCCATTCTATGATTCTATGTTATAGCCTGTTCACTATATTCTCACCATTTTCCAAGGCTCCTCAAGGTATCTCATTATTAAGAGCCCCAAAGGTAATTTTTTTCTAATACTCTTATCAAAAGTTTGCTCCAAAACTTCACAGATGCTAAAGAAGTCATGCTGAAGAAGTTTTAAACCTCAAAATGGAGGATGGTATGAAAAAGAAACAATGCCTCAGTCTTCTCAGTCTGTTTTCTATTGTTACATATAAACCATACTCCACAGCACCTAAATATCTGCAGCTAAGCTACATGTATAAACACAGAGGAAAGGTGTAAGAGCACCTCAGCCTTTCTGACCTCAGGCAAAATAATTCTCATAGCCCACAGCCATCCTTTTAGAGCCCTTTTCCCCATCCCATTTTTCACCATCAGGCAACAGCTTCACCTGGAGGAAAAAAACAACAAAAAACCCACAAAAAATCCCCAACAACAACCACAAAAAAAAACCCTTAAAAAATTAACCCTTTGCATACAAGAAATAAAACATTTTAATATTTTTTTTACTTTGTCAAAAATTGACTTCTTCAGGGCCAGGAAAACTCTTGGAACCAAAGCCTGAGCTGAAGCCACCCTTGATTTGGAGACAGGTGTCACAGTCCCTTTTTTATTCCTCAGTAGCAGCCTTTAGCTGTATCACAATTAACACACTCCATGTGCCAAACTGTAACGAACCTGCCTGTTCTCCCCGGACCTGCTTCCCGTCTGAGGTGAGAACTAATGAATTGTCAGGGCCACAGGAGGAAGACAAGGACATGGAAGCAGAAGGGAAAGAATAAGAGTACAAACATCTGCATGGAGAGGACAAAGCTCCTCTCTTTCAGATTATGCAGACACTTTGTAAGGAGCTGGCAACCGAGCCACCCCTTTGCTTGCACTCAGGGCTGAACCCAAGTGCAGTTTGTGCAGGAGTTTGTTTGGACACATCCCTTCAGTTTATTGTTGTGGTTTTGGTTTTAGTTGTTTTTTGTTTTTTTTTTTCCCTTTCCTTCTATGCATCTTCATCCTTCATGGTTGATTTAGATTATGATGTAAACTAAGGGAACATGACACAGCTGCTCTCTTCAATAGCTAAGGAGATGCCGGCTGCCACTCACCCCGGCGCTTTGGTGGTTCACAGCAGGGCCTGTTGGGCTTATGGGGGCCCTCTCTTTTGGCATCTGTCTGTACCATCCTCATGCAGTTTGCTGAAACAAAACCAACGATGTTGGCAGCATATGGGCAGCCAGAATAGGGGTCATCTACCTTATTTGCCAACAAAGTAAAGGACAAGGCCCGGTGGAACAGCGATGTAGCGAGAAGAGCTGGCAGCACAGTGGCAGGGGAGGAAACCACAAGCAGGAAGGATCCCAGGAGTCACCTCTGCCCATACGTCCCCTTCCCTGTGAAAAGTGTCGTTTCTGAGGTTTGTGCCAACTATTTGATTCTAAGTTCTGTGAGTTTTGATCAGCTGAGCTGCCTCTGCCAAACCCGACTCATCTGGCTGAGGTGGACACCCCACCTCAGGTACAAAGGCTGACTCCAAACCTTGCTGAAAGCTGAGAAAGATTTTGTTGACAATCAAATTCGTGTAGCAGCTAACAGAAAATAAATCATTTCCATCTGTATGCGCCTGGATTAATAAAGGCTTGGTCTTTAAGCTGGAGAAGCCAAAAACCTGTCAGGGATCTGATCTAATTGTGTATCTAACCTGACCAGAAGTAAGAATAATTGGAAAACTTTCAAGTAGATTGTTCTTAACTTACTGGGACAAGCCACACACCAACAGCTCAAACAGTCTGACTTCTACAAACAAAAGCAGGCTGGATAATTTTGGAGAAGCCACTGAGCATTCAGACTTCCAGATCAGCTTTCTTGTTCACTGCCAGAAAAAATAAATAAATAAAAAAATTAGGCACTTTTTCCTTCTGACTAGTACCTCTAGGCATAAGGTTACAGAGCTGGGCATGTTTTAACATATAGGCTGTGTTGAAACAGAGGAATTGATGAAGGTGTTTAGGGGAGAAATGTATCTGTAAATGGAATGAAGTCTGCAGAAACCAGGGATGACATATCTACTAAGACATGAAAACATATGTATATGGCATTGTGAATTTAAAAGGTGCCCTGCATAGCAGACATAGTTCAAGTATTTATTATGACTCAGATTTATAAAGAATGTCCCTCTCTTTGTCAGCATTTTTTTTCCCAGAAAATTAAATTCAGTTATTGTATATGTACTCATAATACGCAAATATTCTCAAAAATTACTGCCTCTCCTTCTGTCTCTTCAATGCTTATCTGTGTTTCCATCCTCTTTTCAAAGTATCTCTTCTAGTATCAGAGAACCTTTATATTTTTATAAAACCCTTAATTTGAGGAGTTCACTATTTGCTAAAATTATAGGCTCTGAAAATGTTGTTTCTAATTGAAAATTTTACTAAAATTGTTACGTTTTAAAATTATTTTGCTTTCTTGTGTGATTATTATAAAAATAATGTTAAGAAGGGACAAAAAGTCATTGTAGATCTTGCCTAAGTTTATTTAAACATAAACCCATAAAAAATTACCATCAGATTTTTTTAGTGTGTCGTCAGTTGTACCAGACACATACGTTAAAATGCAAGGCCTTCCCTAAAAATATGTCTCAATTTGACTTTGTGGCTGTACCTCTTGACTGAGTAAAATGTTTAACAAATACCTTGAGTGTTTTTTAAAAAAAAAAAAACAAGCAGAATTGTATCTCTGTAGGAAAAGTTAAAATGCTGTCAATAAGGGAGTTGGCTTTCTTTTCCTTACACTTTAAAGCTCCACTTTCTAACTTAGATGCATGAAGATTTTTTTTTTCCCCTGTCAGCTTCAGCGCAGAGAAACATTAAAATTCATCTCACCCCAAACCTTTGTCGGGAAAAAAAGATGTTAAATATCAGCAAATGGATCTGATAAGCTGCAGACTATTTCTGCTGTCAGAGAATGACTGTAGGACAAAAACACATGTTCAGGATTTGACATCCCTTGGCATCTTGTAAATAGCCTGCATGAATCCACACCTAAAAACTGCCAACACAAGCAAAATTGTGCCCAAGTTTCTTGTAAGTTAAGCAAGCAAAGCAGAGACATGAAACGTGGTTGGATTGAATATAGAAACCTAAAGACCCCCAAAACTGACCTTGAGATCATTTCAGTGAAAGATCTTCTCTGCACTTTTGCAGCACCAGCTTGATTTTATGAAGAGCTCTGCACGTATGAGTGTGCAGGACTGTGTATTAAACACTGTATTAGGGAAAAAACCCAGCAACTTCCCATGGAAGAAGGATGAGAAAAAAGAACTGCTGAGTAATACAAAATAGACCCTTCTTTTTTTAAAAGGTTTCATTCCTTAGAAGAAATATGTGAAGTAATCCCTTGGCCTGGATTTCCAACACTTCAACTCCACCCCTTCACTGAAAGAAAAAACCTTTTTTTTGTGATTTGTGATTCAAAGGAGATCTCTTCACCATCTGGATGGCAGATTTTTTTTCTGCTTTTTCTCCCTTTTCTGTAAAAAAAAAAAAAATGGTAAAAAGAAGGAAAAAGAGATATTTAGAAAGAGGAGGAGGGGATCTTTTTCATTTCTTCTCATACAGCATCAGTGTTATTGCCACAGACGCAGGAAGAGATTACTTCCATTCTTTTACCCAAACCTTTTTTTTTTATGAGTTTCAACCTCTAGATGCTTTACAGAGGTGTTGGTCTTCCTTTCTTGGATTCAGGTTTGCCCAGTGACCAGCAGGAGTATATCAGAGCTTACGGACCCAACGAGCAAACTGCTTTTACCTGAAAGCCTGGGGATTGTCTCAGCATTTGAGGGAAGGATATTTTGGGGACTATCACAGTGTTAGTAATGTCATCTGCAGGAGATGAGATCCACACTGTAGTGTGAGATGTCACAGCGATGCTTCTCCAAGTCATCTAACTGGGAGCACTTTCCAGACTTTCCTTGGGTGAATCCAATTTCCAAGTTTCCTTTATAGAGGATCAACATCTATGTTGTCCATGCTGGCTTCAGTCCAGAGTTCAGGACCAAAAAGGACGAGGAGGCTGGTCCCACTAACAGTGTGTTTGGGGCAGTGGTGCAAACACACATGGGCACCAGGCCTCTTCCAACCTGCAGTTTGAAAAGGGAAGCGGGATGGAGCTGAGAAAGGTCACTGAGCAGCCAAGTGCTCTGTGCCAGGACGTGGTCGGGCTGGGATCAGGAGGGTGATCCTCTCCAAAGGACGTGGAACAGTTGGCAGCGTGCCTCCTCTCCTCCTCTTCCTCTGAAGCACCTCTGGAGTCAGGATGCTGGCTTGAATGACTCAGTAGTCTGCTGGGTTGTGGCAGATCTTGTATTTCTGGAGAGAATCAATATAAACATTTTCTTTTGTCTTTCCTTTTTTTTTAATTTTTTGTTTTCCTTTACCCATTGTAGTGCCTCTTATTTCACTGTCTGCTGTCTGTCCCCAGTGCCAAAGGAAACTGTGATCCATAATTCCCAGTGCTGCCCAGCCTGTGATAAAACTGCTCAGTGTGAAACGTAATATGCAAAAACTCTTTTTTTTCTTTTATTTTTTTCCTTTTTTTTTTTTTTTTGGCAGGCTCTGGAAGAGGCCTGTTTCCTGGCAGGAGTAAAAGCCAGCCTTGGATTCAAGCAGCCACTGACAATTCCCAGCATATGGTAAGAGAGGGAGCTTCCTCCTACCCCATCAGGTAAGTGCCATCTTCCTTACTACAGCAATGATCGATGTCATGCTTGGAGAGCTCTGGCTACTGGGAGAGGAGCCAAGCGGCCAACTGGCCATTACAAGGGAACAGGTCAGGATGGACAAGGCCTCTGGGTGAGGAAGGCATGCTAGCATAAGCATGCAACCAGGAAATGTGGTGTCTTAATGCACCATCAAGTGCTTTGGGTTTTTGGCTCCACAGTCGAGTTTGAAAGGCTTATTTTGCTTACTTGGTTTAAGTGCTGTTGAAAGGTGAATTGGAGCTTTTTCACATATGTCTTTCAACATATAGAACACTGACTGTGTGACATTCCCCCTCGCCTTTCCTTTTTACTCTCTATTTTCTCTTTCAGTGTCTCTTCCTGCTGTTTTTATAATGAGTTTTCCCTCTGCCTAGAAGAAGACCTGATCCCACGTCTTTAGCAGCTCTGCTCATTGACTGTTATTTTGGAGCACCACCACAGAGGCAAGCCCCAAGGCACTCTCCTTAGAGTAGCCCCAGTTTTGCCCTATGTAGTCCTGGGGAATAATTCAGCCTCAGTTTGGCCTTGGGAACTCCTTCCCCAACCCCATCTTGCACAGTGGTCTGCAGCATCACATGGGGGTTTGGAAACATCAGAGCTGCAAATTGAGAACTGCATGTAGCTGCGATGTGCCTGGGAGGGTGACAATGTCCCGTGCCACCATACCACCCTCCCCATAGAATCCATGGGCCAGGGCAAAGAGCAGGCTCCAACCCCCTTGGCATTTCCATGAGATGGGCTCTGTGTCTGCCTCTAAGGCATGTCTGCTCCTCAGGCTCCCAGCGCAGATAAGCACCTTCTAAGCCCCATTGAGCCATTAAGACCAGGTCCTCAGCTGTAAATCAAAGCAGCTCCATAACACTTCTTTCCTCTCACCTGAGCCCTGACCTAGAGGGACCACATCTAGTGGAAAAAGGGTAATTCATTCTCCATGCTCACTCAATCCATAGACCCTCAGCCAAGGATGCTGATTATTGCTAACCGGGGTGCTGTTTTTTATCATACTGGCAGGGCTAAGAGAGCCCTAACTCATTTCACATAGAGCTCTGAATAGCCACTGCCTAGTAGAAAGTTTTGGTGAGGACCAAACTGAGCTGTTCTCCATTTGTCTTAATGAGGACTATGCACTTTGCAGCTCTTTCTCCAACCCAGAAATAAACTGTCAGTGGCTTCTCTTCTGGCACAGATTGATCTAATACAACTGCCTCAACGCACTCTGTTTGTGCAGACAGTTCCAGTGCACATTACTGTCATTTCTGATGCCCTAAAAGCTGCTGCCTTCTCCCTCCCCTGCTCTTAAATGCCTTAAATGCTCTTAAAAAGTATGGTGACACTTTTACGGGTGATGGGGCAAGGGTCACAAGCTGAATCTTTGCACGCCAAGAGATGCAAACAACAGATTCCCATCTCTAAGTGGGAAGCAGGGTCTGATTTCCTTTATGAGTAGGTTCCTTGGTTATGCTTCATCATTACAGAGAAACAAAAAGAAAGACATAACTTCTTAAATTCAGGGCTTTCTGATTGCCATATTAATAGAATAAAGGATAGCCCAAGCAACCACATCTCTCTGCCATATGAAATCGAGCTGCAATAGGAAGTATAATATAGGGGGTTACTTTCTAGAATCCATTACAAAACACTGAGCTGAGCTATAGCTTTGCCAGTCAATGCCTGAGTGCCAGCAGTGACCAAAAGTACCACAGGGAAGTAAATGAGAAGTAGAGCCATGTCCATAAATTTATTCACCTAAACTATCAGGTAGCAATAGGTGCTGGGGATGGCTCTGTATAACTTACCAGCAAAAAACTGAATACAACTCATTTACAAGTGCCTGCATTCATAGTTAACTGATTTTGTGCCCTTGCATTTGAGATATCTAAGTGCTCATCCTGCACAGGTATTTTAACATGTTGATCGAAAGGCAGAATATCAGTCTCAAAGGAAATGCTTCAGTTTGGGCACTGCTTTAATTCCAAAATTTGGTGTAAAATATCTGGTTTAGAAAGGCTACCATATGATATTAACTTTTTCTTTTCAGAATTTTTAAAAGTGAGTTTCAAGTTTTAAGTATAAGGTCTTTCATTTTTATATTATTTGATTGTTTTCTCTTTCTTTACAATACACGAGTCAAAATTTTCTGTAGCATGACAAGCAGCATATAATCTGATCCAGAAAAACAGAAGAGCTACTATAATGGTGCTAAATAATCCTTCTGCTTTGGGAGTAAACGAAACAAGATAAATATTTCCAGAATTACATTTTTAATGTACTGCTAATACCATTGGCATAGCATGAAACATTTACTATTAAGTGGAAAAAAACAGGGTCAGTGTTAAAAACAAATAAAAAAAATCCATCCCGTCACGTTTCTACAAAAATTGTTCACTTAGTTTAATTAACTACAGCTCCTGAGCATCGGTGAATGGATTTCCATGTTTAACAAGTTCTATGGAGTTCAGCAAGAATGATTATTTCTTTTGAATAGTCATGTTTAAAGAATATTGCTGCCCATCATACGGTATTCATTACTCCTTGGTTTCGAAAGTCTGTCATCCACACAGGG
>NW_008604795.1:26999-99049 GCF_000691845.1 Merops nubicus
CTGAAAACAGTTTCCTTCACTTTAATATTTCCTCATGCTCCTAATTTTCCAAAAATGGCAATCCAGATGTTACAGCTGCACAGTACAGGTATCTCCAGTGCAACCAGAATCTATGGAGAAATCAACAAAGGACTTCTCCACTTTTCTCATCTCCTTTCTATTTTCCTTTCTGTTTTGTTTTTGGATTATTATTTTTTTTTTTTACTTCAGCAAGAGTAAAACTTGAGCACGGCCAGGTGTTTTCACTTCAGAGGCTCCAACAGCAACAACAACTCCAGTGCTTGGAAGCTAACAAATTTGTTGTGTCACAATTGATAATCAACTCTAGTAAAAGAATGTCCAAATCAATTGAGCTTTAGCAAGGGCAAACTGACTGGACACAGCCAGGCTCCCAGCAAAAGTAGGCCAAGCTTGATAAATTTGCCCTTATTATAGCTATTGATGTTTAAATTTCTTCAGGGATGTTGTTACATGGGTGCCTAGTGGTGACAGAGGTACGATGACCTCCTTCGATCCTTAATCTACACCTGTTAGTTGGCTCCCTAGTTGCTTGTGAGTATACTCAAGCTTAAAGGTTAACAAAAGAAAAACAGGCCAAGTTTACGCGACTGCAGCAACGGATCAATGCAGAGTAAATAACCTTCTCTGTCTTATTTCCCCAAGCATTATTGATCCGAGTTCTTTGTTCTTTGTCATGTTTCTGTCTTCTAATCCCAGGGGACACTAAACGATCGGCTCATATTGGACATGTTAACTGGCACATTATGACAGCTACCATTTTGTCACTCAGTGTGGTGCTATATATAAAGAACCCTCAGTTCAGGGGTTTCTAAGCTTCTGTCTCTGAAATGAGCCTCAGATACCTGTTTGTTTTGTTGTTTTGGTTTTTTTTTGTTTTTTTTTCTTTTGGCTTCCTTTGTTTGCTCACCCCTACCCCCTAGGTATTCTATCTAGACGCCTGTAATAACACTAAACCTTTTTTTAATTTTATTTTATTATTAATTGTCACTCCTAAAATTCCCCCATCCTTAAAGATGAACAATAACCCAACAGTTAAAAATAATAGACACTTTTGCAGCATTCAGTGCATGGCAGGAGTTTCAGGCAGCAGCAAATGTTGGTATCAATTCCAACCTGTCGGGGCTTGTTGTTTTTTATTTAGGAACAGGAGCCCTTTCCTTTCATTATCAAGGTTACATTTAAAGGATATTGTGCTTTCCTAAGTGTTCTCAATGGATTTCTATGGGATATTACAGATATCACTCTATCCATACTGAGCCCAAGCTCTGTCTTTCAGCTGTGCGGATGCTCCAAGTGCCTTAACAGCTCTATAAACTTGCAGATTTGTGGTGGAAGTCTGTGTTCACTGGGAGACTATTGGATTTCTAACAAAATTAATTGGATTTCCTTCCTTATGAATGCTCCTTCTACATGCCTATCTCTGAATAAAGACTTGCCAATAATAACTCCTAGAATTATAAAGAAAAAAAAGGGGGGAAAAAAGAAAAGAAGTGAACTTGGAAGGCATGGCAACCTACTATTGCTTATTTAGCCTTCCTCACACTTTATCTAGGACACAGAAAAAGCCTATTCTAAAAGGAAAAGCTTTTCCCTCCTGTGCCAAAAAAACTCCCAGCAAGGGATCCAATCACTGGAGTAAGTGTTGCATGCCTTTCTGTCACAGCAATGGAGAGTCTGTTGTCTGAATAATATCATATGATTTTAAGACTCAAAAAAAATTCATAAGGATTTCTGGGTCTGTCTGGCACTTAATCGACAGCATGATGTGGGTAGAGGGAGTGAGACTACTTTTTAAACCCAAAGAGAACTGATAGTCAGAAGGTAAATTCCTGCCTGTTTCTCTTTGCGTTTCAATATATTAGCCTTCAATAATCACTATGCAAATATACTCTGTCCAGTGGACAATAATAGCATTATTATTTTCCTGCCACAGAATCCTATCTTTTCTTTTTTAAGTCACAGCTGAGTCAATCTGTTCTCTGAACAGATATTTCTGTTAATGTGAAGGAATCCAGGGAAAAAAGTGGCTGTATATTTCAACTGAATTTCAAGTTCCTTCATGTCTCCATAGCTGATAATTAAACCAACTGACCTGCTTCTGCATTGAAGCCTGCAGGAAATTAAGCAGATAATACTCATTAGGTAGATAGGCTTTTGGGGATAGTTTATTAAAAGAAAAAGAAAGAGCCCCCAACCAAACAAATAACATTGAACTATGAATCTCGGAGCAGCCTCATCACTTGGCTCCGAGGTTCTCCCCCTTTTTTCCACCGATTGCAGTGTTTGGAGAAGTGTTAGCAGGAACTTTTGAAAAGGGAACCAAAAAAAGACAGTTGAAGAATTTGTCCCAGTTAGGCTCAGTCATTCAAGCCTAAAAACGAACTCAAATATTTAAAGTAGAAATAGATTAGTCCAGTATTAATCTTTCAAAGATGCCACATTCCCACTTCATATTTTTTTTTTCTTATTTTTGTTCTTTTCAATTCAAACCACTAAAATATGCTAAAACTACAACTAGAACATGGTGCGGTGTGTATTTAGAGAAAACTTTTGTGATCTAAAATGGCTTTTTTTTTTTTTTCCTTTCTGGTATGCTGAAAATTTATTCTTAAAAGACATATTAATCTCCATTAAATGTTTGTGGTTTTTTTTGACTTGCTGAAAACCTGAAAAATCCAAGGGTCAAGCAGATTTAACTGTTAATTCATTCACTATTTGTCTTTCCAGCTGTAATTCGGGGCAAAAATAAAGTATTTTAATGTTTAGAATATGCCTGAAATGTCATAATAAAATCTAGCTGTTAATAAAAGTTACATGTAAATGTGGGAGATATGTTGCATGTGGGCAACGTGTTATGCCAGTGAAAACTCTTGCTCCATATTTGCAGTCAGCATGAGGGTTTTTTATGGCATGGTCAAGTATGAGAAGAGGTATGACATTGTTATCCCTAAAGGGTTGGCTGTCTCCAAAAGGGACATGTACACATAGTCCACGTATCCACAAGAAATTTAAGATTCACTAAAATAAAGAATTCCTTCTCCTAAGTGAGATACACAGGTATTTTCTTTCACAAAAGTGCATTGCCCCTGTCCTGCAGATGTCAAACTGCATCTTTGTTTTGCATTCATATAATACTGTTAGGAGGGTTTGAATTTCTATTTATTATTAAGCCAGTTCACCTCTGCTGCTCAGTAGGACATTCTGCAAAGTGATCTCACTGATGTGGTGACATCACTATGTTAAAAATAAGCCATGGTGGCATATGTGTCACAAAAAGTAATATTATTCAAAATAAAAATATACTGCCACTGTGCAAAGCCCTCAGTGTGTTTGAAGTGTGTATTTAAAGGAGACAGCCCAAATACTCTGTTGTGAGAGAAAAGTTATATTTCACTGTAATATTTTTATGTGGCTATAAAATACTACACAAAAACCCCTTCCAAATGGTTTCTTGTTTATTTATTAATTTAGCTCTTTCAGCTGTCAGCAAAGAGATGCAGTTGAAGTCTGTTAGATATGGAAGATGTTCAGCTTTTCCCATCCTTTCAGATGACAGATCTCAAGTGAGGGGCCGTATCTGCACCCCAATATTTAGAATTTCAGCTCTTTGCTTCTTTTAGGTGATAGACACTCACTTTTAGGAATAATTACTTTTAGGAATGATTCACTTTTAGGTGATAAACACCCACCAAGCATATAAACAGGTTCAAAATGTACCCATTGATGGGTGTTCTTTGTTTTGGTTTGGGTTTTTTTGTTTGTTTAAGGTGGGTTTTTTTTGGGTTGGTCGATTTTATTTATTTTGTTTCTTTCTGTAGGTGGATTTTTTGTTTTGTTTTGTTTTTAAATTTCTTCAGCACAGCTGAGAGGATTCTTAATTTCCTTCAGGAAGCGCTGGAGAGTTCAGCTGACCTTGAAAAGGTTGATTTTGGAGTTTTCCACTGGCAAGTGGGTCATTAGGTAAATAGCTAGATAGACAAATGTGTCAGAAGCTCTTAAACTTGTCAGAAAAGATAGCTTGCTTCTTCCCATTGAAGCCAGCTGCGCTCAGGACTGTATAACATACTTCTGATTTTCCTGGTTGAAAGAATAAGACATTGTCACAGCCCTCAGCTGGGGTAAACATGTTATTCCAACAAGTATCTCACACTTAGGCTGACTTTCTCTAGCTGGAAAACTGATTCAGGGTCTGAGCTTTAGATATCAAGAGAAACTTCTTTCTGGAGTGTGTATGTTCATGTATGGCTTGACTGATTTGGGATCTTGGAGATTATTGTGACATTATTAGTAATATTTCTTCTTTCCCGTGTTCTTAAAAAGGATGTTTCCATAAATAAAGCTTTTAGACTGTTCAGCATATTTACCTCCTGCCCTCCCAGGCACACCCTAACCTCTTCTAATAATACAAAGGTTATCTTAGTCTAAAAAGTTATTCTTGTCCTTGATGTGTGTTTTGTACTCTTGTCAAGGGCCAGAATGGAAAGAAATCAGGGGCAGTGTGAGGAAGGGTCAAACTGAGTAGGAAAAGATTTCTTTGCCTTCATGTAATGTACAAATCAGGGTTGTTAGAACAAACAGCCACCAACGAACCACATTATTCATGACACTTCACAGTTTTCTCATAGAAGCCAACAAATGTGCATTGCCTGAACATATTTTGTTAATTCGTTGGGTTTTTTTGCTATGAATACAGCTGAATAATTTCAGAGCTTTTTCCTGACAGTAATGAGTGGTTGTTTGTGCTTTCCCTAGGATGCACGTTGCTGCTGTTTTTCTCATTCTATGGATGGGTAAACTAAGGCACAAAAGTGAAAGCAAAGGTCATGTGTAGGGCTATGGAATTAAAAGGAATATTGACAATTTTTAATTACTACCCCATATCCTAGCACAACTCTGAAATCTCATATTAATCTGGCCCACAATTATTGAAAGCGTGATATTTTGGGGAAGAATTACTGGGTTTAATTAAAACATGGCAAAGTATTTTTGTGTCGCTTAATGAATCTTTAGATGCTAGAAACCTTTGGACCATTTGTTTGATCTTCATATTTAAACATGATTTTAACAGTAACAGTTCACCCATGGCACTAAGAGACATCAGTTGCAGAAAAACACACTAATACGGACCAGAGCTGAATTAAACTGTGTTGATGGAGATAACCAGTTGCATATGTTTTTAGTTAGCAGGAGCCAAATCAGATAATCACCATACAGAAACACTGGGCCTGATGGTTTTTTTTTTTTTTTTGTTTTGGTTTGGTTTGTTTTTTTTTTCCCTGAGAAAAGACTGGAGTGCAGCCTGAGCCTTGGTTACTACCTTTGTCTGTTTATATTCAGGAATCAGGAAAATGAAATTCTGGATAAAGTGAAAAGGTGACTGGAGAGGAAGGAAGAGCAAAGTATGTGAAGGGCAAAGACATAAACATCGGTGCTGTTCTCTTTGTGTTACTAGACAAGGACCTTCTATTGATTTCTCCGGGCATGCTTGCACTTCCTTCCTTCAGTGACTAATGATACGCCCTTTGGGTTATGATGACACTGCATTTCATAGGCCTGCAGGTCGAATACCTGATGTATTCTCTGCCTGGCTCCTACTTTAAGTCATTGTCCTACTCCAAGTCAGGCTCTTCTCAAACATGAAGCAGATAAGAAAGGGAGAGAATTTACGTTGTGCATCCCAGGACCAAGAATAAAATGCAGCCTTTCAAATAAGTTCAGACGTAGGTGGATATTGTCCAAAGCCCCGTTTCCAGTCTGCAGCATAGCATCATGTCTGCTGTCTTTAATGTTTTTCTCACAACAGTTTCCAGAACTCTGTTTCCTTCTGCAGGAGCCCCAAAGTGCATATGTGTGAGGCACACATTTCCTCGCCCACCTCTGCGTTGGAACACAGATTTGTTTTAACTTTGATTAACAATCCTCCACAAAAATTTAAAGAAAGAAGTGACTGATTCTTCTCTCACTTTCTGTAAATTAGGAATAATTCCCCTCTCCCTCCCACCCCTAGGCCACGGAGTTAACATAAATAATGTAAAACTGGTGAAGGTGACAGAAGAGTTAGGCTAAAAATGAAGAAGCCTAGTGCCTTCAACACAGAGAATATGGGGCGCAAATTATATCTCAGCCTATTTAATTGCCAGGCAAAATGTGGGACAAGAACTCTTGAGGGCTCCCAGTCACCGGCGATATGAAGCATTTGTTATAAGTAGCCCATAATAGCTGCTCTGGCCAACCTCCTTCTCATGTTCAAGAAGTAAAAACAGCAGGAGATTCTCAAAAGCGTGAAGAATGAAGCATCCGATTTTCATTTACTTTAACAAAAGTTTGTCCCGTCGCAACCCCGTGTGCCTTCAAACATATCAACCTATATTCCACCAGCAAACTAGCTATTGCATAATGAAGAATCTAAGCTTCCCCAGTAACCACCTGGGAGACCAGTAACACAACTAGTGAGAAATTCAAAATAATGCAATGTAACCTATAAATCACTGATTTGACCACAAAAAAAAAAAAAAAGAAGTTTTTTTTTTACTTAATATCCAACACCGTTTCTACCATCTGGGAAGAATGATCATTTTGTGAAGCCAGAGATCCTGCAATTTAATGTGCAAATTTAGGATGCCAATCAGGACAGCTAAGGAGTTCATATTTGTAACAAAATGTATCTGTGAGTTTTTTTTTCCTTGAGTATCTCTTGATGCAAATAGGAATTACTGGTTCAGACACTGAATATTCAGTCTCTGATTTTAAATTTCCAGTCTCTCAAGAGGTTACCATGACTTAAGAAAACCTTTGAGGGCATAGAAATGCATTCCTAAAAGCCTAAATAAACACTGATATTGATAAGCCTCCAGATTTCTTTCCATGATTTCCTATTCATACAGAATATTTAGTACTGAAAACAGTGTAAAGAAGTGCAGACACATTGTCCCTGCATCACCCTTATTTGGTGCTAAATCCCCTTCAGAGGAGATAACTAGTCTGTAGCCTGGAGAGCTGCCTTTGGTTCAATATTGGGCTACAAGCACTTTTTCTTCAGCTGCGTACTATTTATGCTGCAGTTTTGCCACCTCTTGACAGGAAAAACAGATACTTAAAGCCTTATCATGTTTAATCATTGCTCTGGTCACTAGTTAAGACAGCGAATGTTCCTTCTCCTTCTTCCATCTGTCCAAAACACATTGGCCAAGGGAGCACTGGGTAAACAGGACTGCAAACCAAGTATTGCAGTCCTACTTTCTGGCCCTGGCAGAAGGTAGCAGTTTGGCTGGACACCACAAGTTTTGATGTCAGGGACTAGCTTAGATGGGGACAGAAAGGGAGCAGGGGAATCTACCAGACACTGGATGCTGAATGGGAGATTACAGAGGCTGCTAAAATAGAGCACCTGCCCTTGTCAAACTCCAGTTGCATCCCAGGCAGTGCTGGAATGAACAAAGTTATTTCAAGTGGTGAGGAGTCATGGCCAGGCACTGTAAGTGGTTGCCTGGGCTGCTCCTGCCAGCAAGGCCATGCATTGTACCCTGGCCAGCAACAGCCAGTTTAGTTGCTGGTGTTGCTGCTTCCAAGAATGGCAAAGTGCCTGATGGCAAATGTCTCTAGAGACAAGAAAATTTATAAGCAGAAAAGAGACTTTTTTTTTTTTCCTGCCTCCATGCAGCCCAATCTGACAAGATATTTCCTGGTATTTAACCAAAAACCAGGTGGTCAAGCTAAGCAATATTCAAACCAGCACTATGTGATCCCATCAAAATACCTTGCAAGAGGCCAATAAAATGAAAACACAAAAATGTGAAGGGCAATATCCTAATTCTGTTGTTCCTGGAACTGTCTTTTTTTTTCCTGTTTCATTCATTTTCTTTTTGCTGTCACCATTAGGAGGTGCTGGATGGATCCTTTAAACGTGGTAATCGGTGCAGAAACGCATTGCACCAGCTGACAGAGAAATAAGTTGACATACAGGGAATTCCTGAGCTGACTGTTAGTTACAGAAATATTCTTCAGGAGCCAAAATTATGTGATCTGTCTTGGAACACGAAGATCATGAAAATCAGCAAAAATTTTCCTCCATGGAGGATCTGGAAATCTATGCCATCTCTTAATATCCAACAGACTTCTCAAGTATCTGGTGTGATTTTTTAAGTGAAACGTATGATAGAAATGGAAAGCTTAATCAAGTTTCCCCAGCTCACTAATTAGTCATTCTTTGTTTTTCCTTCCGTGCTTTGCCTGACAATTGAACGTGGCAGAGATGTAAATCTGGCAGGTTTTCTTGTTTTCAAATAGCTCTTAAAAAAACATTTTCTATACACACACACAGGTTAAAATAAGAAAGAAAGGATGTCAGCCATATGATAACAGAGAGGAATAGATGGGCAGAGGATCTGACTCTTTAAAAGGAGTATGTTTACCATGTTATGATTGATTAATTACTAGGGATTTTAATTGTAAAACTCTGGCTGCTGTTGCCACTTTCCACAGACTAGGATCAGGAACTATTTCATCCACCCGTAATTTTATTTCTCTACCAAGTGCCTGATCACGAGAAACAATAACTGTCAGCAGTATAAATTCTCACAGGACTTTGAAGATTTACTCTAACTACAGATCTGTCCAATATCTCTCAGGATGAGTCTCTACCTGTCCCAGTCTGAGATGTAATGTTGCTGTAGACTGTAACTGTTTACTGAAGTGGGAGCCTTCAACAGACAAGTGTATGAAATCATTCCTATTCCTCCCCAGTAGTTTGTAAAGTTTCCAAAGAGCTTTCCAGGCTTTCTGGATGAAAACCACTATATAAATGCAAGATGCCATTATTATTTATTGTTTCAGTTTGACAGAAAGATGGAGGGTTTCATTTTGACTTTATATTTCCATCTCCTCTCCAGTTTGCCTTTGTTTCATAACTTTCTGACATGCAGAATTTTCCTTTGTATGCCTTTCAAGCTGTTAAGGCAGAGAGGTTGGAAATGCTGCAGCCACAAATGAGTGTTAAATTAGAACAATTTGTAATTATTATTTGTGGGCTCATCACATAGACAATCATACTAAAGGCCCCAAGCTTCAGTGTCCTGGATCTGAGACAAGGTCATTCAGGATATTCCATGAAGGAGTAAGAAATCCATTTGTGACTGGTTCTGAAAGGACCTTACAAACAGGGATTTTTCTCTCACAGCCTTATGTTCCTGCTTAACTTGGCCCCTAGAAATACTGTTTTATATGTCTTTGAAACACGTTTTTTTGGCTGTCTTTTGTAGCTGGTAATTTTTGCCGCATGCAGCTGTAATGAGGGGTAAATAATGGGAACCCCAAATAGCAGCAAGTTACCTGTTGCTAATATGAATACCACAACGTTTAGCCACAGTCTGTGTCTATCTGGAAGGTAAGATATCCATCCACCTCATTTTCTGTTACCTCTCTCCCAGTTAATTATTTCCTTTCATTCGTCCTATCGTATTTTGTGATGGGGAACCCTTTTGGATTATTATGCTATACAATATTACTTTTCTTTAATATTTCATTTCATAAGCTCTAGTAAGGTAAATGTTAGTTGCTTCCATTTGGAGCAAGCCACAACTTTGTTTACTACAGGAAAAACCTGCTGATCAGTATGGTTATTCTGCTTGAGCCAGTAGGAGTTTCACTTCACTGTCATTTTAAAGGACCTTTGGAAGAACAGTGGATGAGAGACTCCGCTCTCATCCCATTACCATCTTTGTTTAATCTAAAATGCCTCTGAGAGAGAGAAACTCCCTTATCTCTGAGTGGTGCAAACACAACACTGCACATTGATACAAGATCTGTTGTGAACTGTATAGAGAAACTGCTGGTGGATAGAATCCTAAGTATGTGAATCCAGCAAGTAAAACAGGACTGAATATAATTGTTGAGGTGTATGGCTGTGTCCCAGATGCTGAAGGAGAAGACAGCTCAGAAATGAGAAGAGCAGTGTTTGATGGGTTCTGTAACCACATTAATAACACTAATATCTTTAACAGGGCAAAAAAGAAATTAAAGAAGGGATGTGCTGTCAAACTTCTTATGGTGCCACATGATCTCCCAAGTGCTGAAATACTGATGTAGATTTGTTGTTGTTGTTTTACTCATAATTGCTCTGGTGTCAAATGAGATTGTAATGAGAAGTGGAGTTGTTACAGAAAGTTCACCGTTTTTGGAACTTCTGTGAGATAGTGTCAAATAACAAGTTTTTCTCCCCATGTTTTTCCCACTTTTGCAGCTGCCTCTTCATTTCCTGGTTTGGAGACTGACTCAGAAAAGAAGACATTAAGCATTAAAATTAGCTGAAAAATAAAGGGTGGAGATGTGAAAAAGTGTCAGGGACTTTGCATTTTGTTTTTTATGAGCTTTCAAACTTTTCCAACATTTAATAGTCTTGTTAAATACTAGTTGTTCAAGCTACTTTTAGAAGACATTTTGAAGGCAAGAGGCCTAGATACTACAGACAAGCCTAATGACTTTGGGCATGGACCAACTGAAAATTAATTCCAGATGTTTCAGATGTCTCTGAGAAGGTAGATCCTGGTGTTTCACCAGGTTTGTTTTATTGTTTTTTGGGTTCTTTTTTGTAACAACCATAAAAAGGCTGAAATAGTGTAAGCTGTAGACTAAAGGTGTATGAGCATAACTGTAGGGTTGAAATATTTTAGACACATTTTTCGGTACATTTGTGTGTTGGTGTTTGCACAGTATGTGTTTGATGTGAGCTATAAGGCCACTTTCACTTCAAGACTACACTGAGATGGTTTCAGTTCATGACCATTCAAAGTTATTATACTTGTAAATCACAGCCTACACTCATCCTTGCAGATCAAAAAGAGAGTAATTTCTAGCTCACGGGAGATTACTTGTACTACCTGTCTTCTAGATCTAGTCTATGATCTACAAAGTGCATTTAACATTAAAATTGGACTTTTCTCCTGAGGAATTATATTTTTGCTTGACTTTACTGTGAGCCAAACAGGAGCTCCTGAAGCTCTTGCACAGAGCAATGAAAACTCTAATTTTTGAGCACTTTTGAATATCTAAGTGAAGCACCTGAGTTTGGAGATCTGGCTGTAGGACAGAGGAATAGTGTCATGGAGGAAAACAGCTCTGAGGATCATTGTGGGAATTCTGTTAATTTTCTGGATATGTTCATCTTTCTCTGTTAGCCCAGAGGACTCAGGGGTAACAGACTCCCATCCACTTCATCCCATTGCCCTGAGTTATATTAAATGAATCCAGAACTCAGATGGGTAGTCTCAAGAAGGGGAAAAAAAAGATAAATTCAAAAGCGTACACTAATATATCAGTAAAGAAAAAGGGGAGGAAAAGAAGGGATATTTGTCTCAGTATCTTTAGGATGAGAAGTGCATCTCACTGAGTATTTCTGTCCTCCAACTGCTCCCTCTACTGCCTGCAAGGCAGTTCAAGGGGAGCCAGGAAAGCTGCGTGGTCTCTGTATGGCTGCCCAGGTGGGCTCTGCATCCTTCTTCCTCTCTCTGCTCTCAGCATTAGAGATTCCGACAGTTACTAGATAAAGTTAAAGACTCATGTAGTGATCTTCACACTAATTGGACTGTAATGTATAGCCTCGGTCAAGCAAATCTCTCCCAGCACTCCTCTCCACAGACGGCAATCAAGCCATTTACAGAAGATGCATCGGCTGCTGGGACCCTGGAGTAACCTTAAACTGCACTGGCCTTTTAGCAGAAAACACAATTAATTTTGATACTGAAGGGCAATTAGGACTGGGGTTAAAATAAAAAATCTTCCGAACAGAGAATGTCAAAGACTGGGAAGGAAACTATTTCCCTTGTACCCAGTGTGGTGGAGGTCTGTAAGCACAGCAACTGCCAGCTGACGTTCATTCAGATCACTTTGTAAACCCCCCGTTTCAGCAGAAGAAATGTAAATTCAGATTAACAAGCATCATGCTCAAACCCCACTAAGACCGATTGCCATTTTCTTTAAGTCTTTGCTGCCAGAACGAGCACAGCTTCTTCTCGTTCTTGCTGGGGAAACCTGATTTACATCCCAGAAGTCAGTGAAACAACCAAATGCATTTATTTTGTTCTGTCTTGTTTCCAAAAGAACGTGGTCTCCCAGCTGACACTCTGCAGATCACAACTCAGGGAAATTTATGTCAGCAACTCATAGAATAGATTCATAAAATCATTTTGCTTGGAAGACACTTTAAAGATCATCGAGTCCAACTGTTAACCCAACGCTGCCTGGTCACCACTAAATTGTGTCCCTCAGCACCACATCTACATGTCTTTTAAAGCTCTCTAGGGAGAAGGACTCCACCACTTCCCTGGCAGCCTGTTCCAGGGTTTGACAACCCTTTCTGCGAAGAAATTTTTCCTAATATCCGACCCAAACCTCCCCTGGCATAACCTGGGGCCATTTCCTCTTGCTCTACCACTGAATTCGATAAACTCCTCTTCAGAAGCACAGATGTTCACAGTAACATAAAAACATTCAAAAAAAGGTTACTGTGGTTACTATATGCACCCACATGCCCTAGCAAGGAAGCCAAAATTTTGCAAATGCAAAGCAACCAACATTTTAGCATTACCTGTGCAATTTGCTTAGATCTATGTCACTCTCCACAACTCAAGCTAATGCATCGGACTGTTGTGGGTTTGTTTTCACTTTCTCCACCCCTGAACAGTCAACTGAGCACTCAGTTGAAGTCCTTGAGTCCATTGGCACAACTCAAGCACCAGAATGCTAGCACAGAAGGGGCAGCAATATTCACAGTGAGAAATTTAGTTGTCCATTTTCTTTAAGGACTAGTGATAAAAGATGAATGCTCAGGAATCATGTGTGAAATCCTGACAGAGCAATATTTAATGAGCAAAGATTTCCGTGGGATGAGCCAATGATTGCTAGAGAAGATATTTTGGGGGACAAATATTGAGTGAAACTGCTCATTTCCTCAATCTGTACATGAATATTTGTCAGTGACACTACAAGGAAATTTGGACAGCTTCAATTACAATAATCTTAAAAAAAAAAACAACAAATAAACAAACAAATAAAAAACCAACAAAGTTCTTACAAATGGATGAAAAAGCAATGAGAGAAAGTTTAAGAGGAGTTTTACCCCCAGATGGTACCCAGGAGGAAAGTTCAACACAATGTTTGCAACTAACTGTTGAGAGTCCATTCCATTGTGGCCAGTGATTCCCAGATTCTGATCTTGGCTGGTGTTTGGCCCCTTTTTTGAACACAAACTCAACCCTGCCAGTCTGGGAAAATGGGATTTAGCTTTCCAGGAGAGATATGTAAAAAGAAAAGTTCAGGATAGCTGGAAGGAAGCTGTAAAGATGCTACAAAACAGATGGATTCACAGCAAATTGGGGCCAGGTGAGGCTCTGTCCTCCCCCCTATGTTGCCAGTGACATTGCTACAAGCCCTGTCAGCAGATGAGATCATTTCAGTTAAAATGAGAGAGAAGAGACACTAGGTCCTGCCTTCAAAAAATCTCACCCTGCTTTGGCCCAGGGCTACTCACCCCTGTGAGCTTTCTGGGCTTGGTAGAGGACCTTCTTTCTTCCCTGACCTCCAGAGAGTTAACAGATGTCAAAGGCAAAGGGGTTCACCATGACAGTCTTGGTGGGGTTTATTACATTTGGGTTCAATTCATGTTGCTGTCAGTGGGTAATGACCAGAGTCTCTTTATACGTGAATTAGCTTTTTAAGAGTTTGAAAGAGCTTTTTAAGAGAGCCCAAAGCTCATGTCAAGTGTTTTTATGCAGCTTGAACAAATCTCAGTCTTAAATACCAAGGGAATATTTCCAGGTATGCAGGCTCATAGTGGTTGGAAAGAGATGGGGGAGGGTGAGGAGGAATCTTTATGTAGCTAGAAAAAAAAAATCAAGATGCTATTTCCCTTGATGCTATTGAAAAGGCTCATTTTTCTTTGTCTTTCCAGGTTCTCTTTTCCACTTACGGAATCCTTCAACCTGCAGTGAACTGTTTTCACATCTGAAACTCAGGCAGCCATCCCAAGCTGTACTTGGGAAACCACTAGCTGATGTTTAAATTATACAGAGGGCAGTTTTTATATGTGGTTTTCTTAAAAACAGCATCCTAGGGGAATCTCTCAGTGGCAAAAATGGCAGAAGAAACCCTAGCAACCAATAAAGCATCTGAGGAGTTCACAGGGTTAAATCTATTGTTTTCAGGGATTGATTCAATCTCTGTTTTGTCAACCTCTTTATGTTCCAGGACTCCATTCCTACCAGCTACCAGAAAGGGTGAGGAGCCCAGAGCAAACTCATTTGGGGCTTTTAAATTCATATTTGTGTGCAGCCTCTGTCACGGGTTGTGCACAGCCTACTGCCAGAACCCACGTCACCCTCTCAGTCTTGTGCTGGAGTGGGCAAGGGGACAAGATCACTCAACAGCTCTTATTCATTTGGGATTTTTCTGGTTGTGTGGTAGGTCACCTTGCTCATCAAGAGAGGGAAAGCATTTAAATCTTCAACCCAAACTCAAGCTCTAACGTAAGCAAATTTCACGGGAGCTGAACTTAAAATTTCTTCTCTGGTTATCTTGCAAATCCTTAAGGCAACCCTTTGCCCTTTTTAATTCTCTAAGTACATACAACTGACATGACAGTGAATACTCTCCTCAAGTGATTTAAGTGAGGGGCAAGAGCAGGTTTAGTCTCTGCAAAGCATGTGGCTGCATGTTGGAACCAGACTTAACATGGGTTCCCATGTCCACGCAGGTGAGTTGTAGGGTCACAGAGCACATCCCACCCAATCCTGCACAGTGCCTATGGGCCAACCTGCATCAAATCATGCAATCAAACTGCTTAATTGCTGGGTCATTCCAGGTTGCAGTGAAGTCTGAAAAATGCCAAGGATAAGATCTTCCTGCGTGTATTAGAATTTACTTTTCTAGAGTAATACAGAATTAGAAATGTGAGACTGGATGGGAGACCAAATAAACATCTACATTTGAAAATAGCTACCATCAAACCCTATGATGATATCAATAAATTCTCTAACCAGCTGAATCTAAGGCCCCACAATAATTCTACCCTCTAGTTTTATCCCCTGAAGCATGTGAACATCCAAAATAGGATTTAAATGTTGTGGTTTGGGTTGGAGTTTTTTTCATATTTTTTTCCACAAACCTTCAGCTGTGCATACCTAGTTGTTCCAGTTGATTGTACAGACATCATCATGTAGTTACATGTCAAAATGGACAAAGAAATTAAAAACATTCCTAGATTTTTTGAAGCTTAAACTGAATCAATTTAGCTTAAAAAAAGATTATAACCATTAAAAAATTACCACATGAGAATTTTTTTTACACACACAAAAATCACGATGTATTTCTTTGCTGAAAAAATTCAGAATTGTCATTTTTGCACAAACTTCATTAATAAACAATACTTCTGTAGTACTTTTCATCCAAAGAAGGGAAATCACCTAAAAACTCTATTTAATTAACCTTTACAGCCCCCTTGTGAGCTTGGCATTATTATCTCCATTTCACAAATGGGCACATTGGAACACAATGAGCTTAAGTGGCTTCCTTACAAGTAAAACTACATAGCAGGTCAATGGCAGAGCCTGGAATAGATCCCAAATCTCTTGGGCTCTGGTCCCATGTTTTCATTGCTACAAACCTTCCCTTCTTAAAATGGGTGAAGATTCAAATCATTATTTTTTTTTATTTAACCTAAGCCTCTCACATCTGGGATAAAACTCTGAAAAGCACCTAAAAAAAAGCTGTGCAATTTGAGCATCTAAAAGAGCGTCTAAGAAGGAGAATCAAGCTCTTTCATTTTGTTTAAGGGCTGTACACAAATGTCTCTGGTGGAAAATAAGGAGTCTTTAAGAATGATGTGTGACTTCTAGTGATGGAGCTTGGGTTAGCAAGGGTATTTATTTTTCCCTTCATTAAGAAACAACTTATCATTCCAGTAAAGGAGCTGTTAATGAGTTTGTTCACACTCGCTGAGAAATGACTGCAGGATACTCCTTGGAGAACTTACTCTGAATGCATACATAAACCAGCCAGGGCTCTAGGTACAACCAGCAATCCATGGAGAGGAAGTGTTTTGGGGGTTTTACCTTCCTCTCTGTTTTTCCTTCTCCTCCAGTTCAGTTCAACAAATCTGGGAGGAAAATTGTGGGTTTGGAACACGCAGGTGGGATTATACATTCCTGAGCTGCCACTGGACTTGTGCAAGGGGAACAGCATCAACTGGAAATGACCAGTTGGGTGCTTGATGGGGAGCAGGGAAAGAAGAAGTGCTCTGTCTCCAGTCTAAACTATTTGCTGCTAAAATTATCAGGAGATGGAGATGCATGCCTGCCATTGCACTCTGTGTTGTGGCCCCTCATCCATGGCATGGGATGGCTTCCCTCAACAGCTGCAGGCTGAAGTGCACCCATCTCCACCCATGAGAAGGCCACTGGGGTCATGTCCTAACAACTTGTGTGGGGATTCATCCACTCTCATAGAGGACAAAGGTGGCAGAGAGGTTTTCCTCTGCATGTAGTTTTAGTGCAACCTCAGGCTGCTGATTGGGAGCCAATGTGGTCTCGCACTGGGCAAGGTCTGGGATTCCCCAGTGCTGGAAAACTTTCTCCTGGCATCATTTCTGACATTTAACCTTTTGACATTACAGTTTTTGAATTATTTAGCACGTAATTAGACTGTCCAATGCTGAATGAAAATTACCAAGCAAATGAGGCAGCTTGCCCACCCTTTGGCCACTTCAGAGATGATCCTCAGATTGCTCCTTGTGTCTTCAGACTGTTTCCATCAAAACTGGATGTCTGTGTCTGGACTGTATTTGTGACTGTAGAGATATATAATCTCTCCTCACCATCCACCTATTGTCCTCCTGTTCTTTTTGTCAGCTGTTTTGAGAAGTATTTCCGACTCAGACACATAAATAATTGTTGGGCTTTCTTGTTTCTTTGAAAAAAAAAGAATATGGATACCAAATGATAACATTTGCTCTTCAGGCTCCAACCCTACCCCGAGAAGACCCACCCTGACCTCCAAAATGAAATTAGTAACTTCACTCCTCTTCATTTCCCCATCCTGTGTCTAAAGCCAGGGGAAGTGGGTTTGACCTTTTGCACATAATCTGACATACGGCACGCAGAGCCGGAAGGCAAAAAATCACTTCAACAAAAAGCTGGAGTTCTGGGTTAGGTAAATTCAGGAAGGACAGAGAGATAGGAAATGGCAGTAATGTTGTCAATAGAGTAAAAGGATCCTGGCACCAGCTAGGGTGTGAAATATGAGGTTGTCTCTAACAAGGACTCGCTTTGAAACATATGACACCAAGGACATTCACTGGAGTACCTTTGGAAGGGAGATGGGAAGATATTTTTCTTTAGGGAACCTAGCCTCAAAGAAAAGCATCTTGATTAATATCCAAGGGTAGGATAGCCAGGTAAGTTGGCTAAAGGACTCACTCTGTCACATGTCATGACCCATGGCAACCCATGAGTTGTCTTACCTGTACCTCACCCTCTCAGCCTGGTAAAGGCCCTGTGGTCACCTTACTCAGCACCAGTATTTGCTTAGCACACAGCCACATGTACATGCATTGTGGTTTGCTAGAGTGCCTCATGCTGTCCAGATATATATCTCTGTAACCTCTGGAGGACCTCAAAGTTGGCACTCTTCTCCTTCAAATACCCTGTGGTGTGCTGAAAAGCTGCTCTCCCCAACGTTACAGAGAGGCGCAAGAAACCAGGCTCACGAGGGGAGTCTGAGGAGTCAGAGCACCACTGGCCAGGTCCTGCAGTCCCTGTGCCACACAGCCTATGGGCATCAAGCAGAAAGATGAATAAAAAACTGGAGAGGTGACAGAAATGTCTCCTAGCTGCCTATGAACAAACCCCACACTCTGACCGGCCACTCACACCAGCGAGGTCTGCAGAAGGGGCCAGAGCCTTGCAGCAGAGCCAGCCTCTCCTGGGGTTCCTCCTGGTGCTGCTTTCAGTTTAAGCTGGAAATAGCACAACAATATCCTTTGCTAACTACTTTGGCAGCTCCTTGACCGAACCAGGAAGTTCAGAGGTAGACTAAAAGGAAAAAAGAAAAAAAAAAAAAAAAACAAAACCAACCCTGCAACCTGTTTTTTTTTTTTTTCACTCCCACCATGAAATTGTTTGATATGAGCTTGTAAAGGGTTAAAGTTCTCACTTTCACAGAAGTGGGTAGATGTACTATTAAAGGCAATGACAGTTTTGTTATTATCACCAATGAAAACAGGATCCAGCTCTTCATCACCCATCCACCTCCCAATAATCCCACAGATCCTGAGAGAATATAGGTTCCTTTGGACTGTTACACGTTTTGCTACGTTGTCCTTGGACCCCATCTGCGTCCTCTACCTGAATGAAAATGAACTCTCCTTTCCTCATCCTCCCCCTGACTTCGTTCTCACTGACCCTCCATTCAGATGATCTCATTTAAGACTGAGTGTATTTTATTTCTTTTACGACTTTGTCTTCTGCAAGAAACTTCCAGTCCTTCCAACCTCATGCCACGTGTGACATTCTGTCCCCATCAAAAATCAGATCATTCCTTCAAAATAAGAACTGGCACCAGGTCAAAGTCCTGAAGATGAAAGGAAGGGTTAAGTTTACTTTCAATATGGGAGGAGGGTTCGGAAATAAATGTCGAGGTTAAAAAGTCCAGATGGTAATTCAACTGTATCCCTGCTATAAACATGATTTGATTTATGGGAACCACTAATGGTATCTCAGTTTAGATCAGGATGGCTTTGCTTTCTCTCATCTGTAGCTTGAAATTCATCAGATTTTTTTTTTTTTCACTCCCACCATGAATCTTTCACTACAAAGAGACACTCCTATCAAGAATTTGGAAGTTCTTTAAAACCCAGCAATTGATAAACCTTAACAATCCTAATCCATGCAAATTACTGTCTGATGCCTTTATTTATAACACCAAGCGGATGTGCTCATTCAAAGCAGTCTGAAAGAGCTTTGACAAGTTCAGTCTTACAGAACTGTATCTCCTCTTGCTGTTTTCCCTCTCCTGTCCTTTGGGGATCAAACTGAATCAGTTCTCACTTTTTTTTCTGACGTTGCGATTATTAGGTTTCTCACTTTTGTCAGAAAAATCCATCAGAAATGTTTATCTCATGGGGCAAATAGCAATGGAACAGCATGTTTATCACTTCGAGGGCCATAATCTACAGGCAGCAATGGCCCCAATCCAGTTTGTGTTAAAACACAGAGGCTGAAAAAGAAAAATGCCCGCGTCTGAAACGCGTGATGGAGATGTGCACAACTGCATTTAGCCCTGACACCCATTTCTTTATGTCTCTATATTTCGGCTGTCAGTCATCACATATATGTTGCCTGAAGTCCTTACAGTTTACTGCTTTCAGCCTCAAGGAAGCAAAACAGTTGGTCTCAAATGTTAACGTCTGAAGAAAGGTAGCTTTTCACGGTGGACTTTGCAGAAATCTGTTCCCCAAAATAGTTAAACCAAATTGCAGGCTCCTTTGGGAGGTAAAAGTCACATTTAGGAAATGGTGAGAGGAGTGTTTTTGAAATGCTCATCACGGATGGTCTCTGTATGACCACATTCATGGTATGCCTGGGTATCCAGTCTGTATTTAATACATCTAAGCTACAGATAAATGTCCATTTTTAAGGCTATCCAAACATGCAGGATAATAAGTAGATCGATGTTTACAAAACATTTTTTTTCCTCTGTGCGTGCCGTGGAGAAATAACAGAGTGCAGCACACAGTGAGAAATGAAGAGTGTCTTAGGAATACCCCAGCCTCATTTGTTGGGTCAACGCATAATGAAAGAGTAACCAGGTACTCAGGATGTGAGTTTTACAAGGATTTATAGATGCATTGATTGGCTTTGAATTGCTTGTGTCTCCAAAGACCTTCAACACACTTCCACCAAACCATCAGCATTTCTTCTAAACTCCTCAGGCTGAGAGAATATGGGAGTTTAAGAGAGCAAATAAACCTCGTGGGACAGATAGCAACTAATTCCCCTGCTGTGTCACATATAGATACCAGAGTGATGTGGTCACTACGAGGAAGAGTAGAAAATAAAAAGATAGGATAAGAGAGGAATAGGGATAGAATAGGAATAGATATGGGACAGACACTTCAGCCAAGTTATTTAAAAAAAAAAAATCCACTCCTTAACTGACCAGAGAGAAAGCAATACATAAACTGGAGTTTGCAGTTGCTTTTCAAGACCTGTAGTCAAATTTGTATGGTGGTTCTCTGTAGAAGTCTGCTCTTGTCTCCAGCTGTGGCACTGATTTGCTGTGTGGTATTGAGTAAATCATCCAGTTTCATTATAGAGTTGGTCCACACACAACCTCCCGCCAAAATAATAAAAGGTGAGAAGTCAAAATCAATTTCATTAAGCTGGTAAAAGTCAATATTTGGATGCTCTATACTGGGAATGGAAGTGGCTTAAAGCCAGCACCTGAAGTGTAGTTTTAAATGGACAAAATAAAAGTCATCAAAATAAGAAAATTGATTTTGGAAAGTTAAATCAATGTGTGCGCCTGGTACAATTTACACACCTGGCTAAAATGCTGTAAGATATACGCTTACAATCACTAAGTATTGCTATTATTACATGAACATTGCAAAAAAACACTGACTTTTGACTGAAGGTAAGTGCTGTGAGGCGTCTGGTCTGGGATAAGCTACTGCAAGGGCCTTGTCTGCATTCAAAAGTGTTCTGGTTTCATTTACCTGGTCCACAGCTCCATGCAGCATTCTTGGTTTAGAGTAGCTGAAAACTATTCTTCACTGACTTATACTGAATAGGAATAAGCTTGCTTTAATATGCCTTAGGACATCCAGCATGCTTTTGTACTGGTACATCTAAACTGCTATCAAATGAACACTTTCATTTAAATCACTGCAACTCTGTGATCATCCATGGAACCAATGCAGTGTGTGTTTTATTTACTGAGCATTTCAAAATCTCTTTGGCTGCATGGTGAAGCATCTACAGGAGCCATCATGATCAGCTCTGCCCATATCACCTATATTTTCCATGATACGTGCAGAGTATTTGCAGAAATAAATGGGAAGATGTTTTTCCCATATGTGCATGAACTCTGAACTCCAAGAGTTCAAGTGGGTTCAGTTGTTCTCCTCAAACTGTCATTCTAGTCCTAATTAGTACATGGTGCCGTGAGCAATTTAAATGGAATATATTAATAGAGAGGAATTCAGAGGAGGAAAAAAAAGACACCCTCCCCCATGCCCCTGCTGCAAAAACTCTTAAATAAACAGGGGATTTCTTAAGGGTGCCTCACACCCTTCCCACCTCCCCCTTTCCCTTAACAATAAAGATTGAGGGTGGGAGATGGAGAAGGTCCGGATGCTGCCTGCCAGGGAGGGTTTCCCACAGGGGGAGATAGCTGTAGACTCCTACTGTTCCCAAGGAGTCGTGGGGGATGGGGGGAGGATGCTGAAACTGAGCCATGATGGTTCAAGGAAGTGCTGTTTTATTTAAACCCTCAAATGGCTTGACATGCCCCTGGTACTTTCACTGCCTAATTATAAATGAAAGGGAAACGGCAAGAGAATCCCCTCCTGTTGACCATCTCCCACTTAACAAGGCAGCACATGTCCTAGTCTCTACCTTTTCAGCTCTGTCCTTGCTTTTATCCTTCTGCAATTGAATCCTAACTCAATTATATTATTACAGCGTGTCACTTTGAGTCACTTTCCCCCTTATTGGCATATGGCTCTTTTCAGTTTCACTGCTAATTCTTTTCCAGTGGACTTGTTTAAAACGTACTCATTTTCTGCTTAGACTCTGCGTTATTCACGCATCACATTTCTGCAATGCCTGGCTAACTTCCTCGGGAGGAGAAGGGGAGCTGGAGATCTTCCCTCTCTGCATACATTTGCTGGAGTTTCCACACCGAATTGTCAAAACACAAACGAGATGGCAGGAAAGGTGAGCAGCATGCCCCTTCTGTCAGAAATGTGGAGAGGAGGCCGCCCTCCGCTGGGTCTATTCCAAAGCCCTGGGCTGGAGTGACAAGGAGAGCTGGTGAATACTCAAAACTGCATTCTATCAATATCTCTATTTTTTTTCCCCCCTCCTTTTCCTTTTTTTTCCCTTTTAATTTTCAAATGCATTCACTCAGACTGCTTATACCTTTTTTTGACTTTCCTCCTTGTGTCAGCCAGGACACAAGATCTTCCTAGCAAGATGGTCCTGCAGGTTCTGGTTTCCTGGGGAATATTCCAACTGCCCATCTGGTCAAGTTGTCTTCAAATTTGGATATGGGCTACTTGACTGATGTCTAATTAAACAAATGGATAAAGGAGAACTGTTTCAAAAACACATATTTTTTCTCCCCTCTCATCTAGTAAGAGAAAGAGACAGTAACAGCCAAGGCAACCACAATGATGCCAAGTCATAGAATCCTTTAGGTTGGAAGAGACCTTTAAGATCATCAAGTCCAAACATCCAAGTCCTGAACTTTGCTTTCCTAAAAGAAAAATAAGCCCTTTTAGGATTTCCTAAAAGCTTTTTTACATTTGGAAGTGTACAATAATAGTGATTTTTCAGTATAACAGATCCTTATTTCTCTTCCACTTGTACACACACACACAGTCTGGATTGCCTTTTACCAACTCAGTTTGTAGGTGGAATAAGCTAACTAAGGGAAAAGCTTGTTGGTAAACATCCAAATAGATGAGTCTAGAGAGGAATTTCCTGTTTGGGAGGGGAAAAAATAAGCCAAGAAAACAAACCCAAACCAGAAGTCTAGCCTCCTTTTTCCAAAGTCTCACTCAGAAGCAGAGAAACACAAGTAAACTATTTAGGACAAAAGTCTGCAAAATCTCTTTACTGAAGAGGTAAAGACAAAATTAAAAGTCAGTTTGTTCAGAGATTAATACTCTCAGATAAAAAGAGCAAAACCTTCCATCTTAAGATGTCCTACAGTCTGCCCAACATCTTTCTTGAGTTCAGTAACTTGACTGAGGGGAGAGGCTACACCCCTGATTTTTCTCCTTCTCTAAATGTAGCTCTGGAAACGAGTGACTTGAATTCAAAGGTCAAGATCTGTTCTCACAGCCAAAATACATATCTCAATGCTGACTCTTGCAGTCAGATAACTCACACACTTCTATGTTAAGATAAGGACCAGGTAGTCTGCTTACAAATTCAAGTTGCTGTAAATTGATAGTGGAGCACCTAGTACACATGATACAAAAAGAGGTATAGAAAATTACAGATGGAACTGTGGCACTGAGGTCCATACAAGCAAAGCAAGTATATCAATAGTGGTGACCACATTTCTCTTTCCCAAGTCAAATCAAGCATAGTCATTGTGGAAACTGTGAATGTCTGCTTTTCATTTCAATATTGCACTACAAAGATCACATGAAATATTCTCAGGATTTCTGATAAGAGGTTCTTCAGCCTCAGAGAGTCTTTTGCTTGACTACATGCCCAATTAGGAAGGATAAGGCCATTAGCAGGAAGCATAAAGGCCACTCTTTACCATCCCATTCCAGAGAACGCAGGAAAGATACAATGCCATTAACAACAGGAGGAACAAACAAGTCAATATATTCACCCATGGTGCATAACATAGCAAGTGAAGGAGCAAGCCAAGCTAGAAACAAAGTCAACAGTCCATCTCCAACCATACAGAGATCACCACAGTAATTGCCAAAGAAAAGCATCATTACATACATAGCCTCTCAGCTTGCTCTTGATCTTGTCCTGCTGTTACTGAGAACTCTACTTCCTGTGGACAGTCAGGGAGCCCTTCAAATAACAAGAAGCCCTACATAACACACCCACAGCAAGAAGAACCAGCCTTTATACTGTTAACTTTAAAGGCAGGACACCTGATGCTAACACTAAAGGCAGGGAATCTGGTGTTAATTTCCTAATTGGTTTTCACCCAAGTTTGGCCAGGCCTTGAAAGAAAACCAAAAGGAAGGTCTCCCCTGCCTGGTTGTGGGCAACATCCATACATCAACCTTGATTCAGGGCTTGGGGTTTAAACCCCAGCACTTCAGATGGTCGAACACAAGCATATGAGGACATGATTGCTCTCTTTACCCTTTTAGTTTTCCTTTCTTTCTGTTAATGCAGTTTTAACTTGGTAGCTACATTACTTAACACCATAATGACTGTGGCCACAGCTAACAGTTAATGTAGCATGGTGTTATTTTATCAGGGAATCATGTCCACTCCATAGCTGTCCTGAGTGTCTTGTCTTCAGGCTTCATCTGGGATAAGAGACACCTAACTCCACCCTCTTTCAGGCCACTGGTTCAGGTTGCTCCTAACCATCATACCAATTTCCTTAAATCCCTCAGTCTACTTGTCTGGCAGAGATAAAATATTGTGTATTTATTCTACCTCCTCCAGCTGAGCTTCATTTAGAATAACTCTTCCTGCATAGTAGATTGCAGTCCATGCACCATAAAACTTCCTTAGAAGTTATACTTACTGATTAACTACTAGAAGCACCAGGAGAAAGAAAGTCTTGCTAGATTTGGGAAGCAAGGTAGAAGTATAAATATGGGACAACTCTTTTGTTTGTTTGTTTGTTTGTTTTTGTTGTTGTTGTTTTTGTGTTTTTTAATGTTGTTTTTGTTTGTTTGTTTGTTTGCTTTGGGTTTTTTTAATAGAAGTGAAAATAATTAGTTGATTTCTTACACCAAACTACCTGTTGTAATATTTGACACATTTTGTGAAAAGCCCTCGTTGAATCAGATGGTTCTTAATGACTGCTGAGCAAATAAATAGGAAAAACAACAGCCCTGGAAAGCAATTTATGGAAAGAAAGCACGAAGAGGAGGTGAAACCTAAAAATAGGTACATCTGAAATGAGTTTTGAAGAAACATATGCTCTCATGCAGCAGATTTTTGAACCTCATAGGAAATATGGTGCTGAAATGAGAATAGATTGATGAAAGGATGGATTTGTTTTCTATGCAATTTCCTGTACATTTGCATGTGAGTATTTCCCCCCTTTCCCCTGTGAAAGTCTTTAACTTAATGCTTGTAGAAGTGCGGGAGCCAGGACATCTACATTCCCTTCCCCAGTTTGGAAGGGATTCATATTTATACTGATGACTCTGCTTATCTTCCTGTGCCTCTGATATTTATGATAGGAACAATAATGACCAGCCTTGCCTTAACAAGCCTGCGGTACGGCTCATCAGATGAGGATATTGTGTTAAAATCCTTAAATTAATGCTAAGGGCGGTTATTATTTTACAAGATGGGTAGCCTACAAAATGCCACTTTGCTATTTCTAGTGACTGGCATTTGTTTAGCAACACGGAGCACAATTTAGAGAAGGCTTTCCAAAAAAAAATGGGATCAATTTGACAGAAGCATCAGTATCAGGAGATCCTCTGCTAGGAAAAGAACTATCGCTCTCCACTGTCTTTGCCATTTACAGGAAGGATTGGTGCCAGCAATTTGACTTTCATCAGCAATAAAACAGAGAAGAAAAAAAAAAAAAAAAGGAAGAGTCACAAATGATTCTATAATGTCCTTGAAATTAAATTAAAAATAGCCACCACTGCCAAAACTCAGGAAAGGACTCATAGCTTTTTTACAGTGCCTACTACAATGTGGATTTATGATTGCCGGAATACTGCTTACTGTATAACAAGTGTAGTATTAAGTGCCATATTGGACTACCATATGGCTACTAACCTCAGAGGTTGGTAGCAACTATCAGTGTAGAAATTAGTGTGCAGAATGAGCCTGAGGATAAAACCAGTTATCACTCAAGCATGCTATATAATTGGCTGTAGCAAGAAACTAAAAAATGTCTCAGAAACCAGATGGATTTGAAATGTTCCATTATTCATAAACACTTCTTTTTTTTTTTTTTTTTTTTTTCTGCAGCAATACTTGTTCCTTTCCCAAATATTCTGTTGTTAAAAAGAATAATTACCGTGCAGAAGCAAAAAGGGAGGAGGATAAAAGTCCTTGCGGCTGGCGGGTGGGGTGGTCTTTGTATTTTGGCCCGGGCAGCCCCCAGTGCCCGTGTCGGGGGCAGCCAGTTTGTGCCAATTTCCGCAGGGAAATTGCTGTTCTCTTCCCATGGAGAGTGACAACGGTGAGGGAAGGAGGGTGGTGGTGTGGGTATGCATGGCCATGTTATTAGCAGCCCTTCACAGCTGTGGAAACTCATCCTTTGCTCAGTGTTCCCCTCCTTTTTGATCACACAAATGACAACCATGGTAATCTCCCTGACAAGAATTGCTTCCCTGGAGGACACCGCGTGTCCCCGCGCCCACACGCTCCCTTCCTCTCCCTTCTCTTCATCCCACTCCTCCCACCACGTGCCTTTTCCTGCTCTGTCCCCAGCTGGACCCACAGGTGAAGCAGGAGAAGAAAATCAAGGATAACAAAAAAGACTTTCTGTGGACAAGAAAGGGCAAGGATCTTTGTGTTCAATAGCAAAGGGGAGCAGAAAGCAGAACTTGGATATGCAAGAGAGGGACACTGCAAAATCCAGCCAAGCTCAGGTCAGGGCTGGAGAGTCTCTGTGTGGGATGAAGAGCAATCCCTTCCTCTCTTGCTCCACAACCAATCCCTTGCAAATGGCTTTTCCCCATCGGAAGAAAGAAGGAGACAATCCAGCTCTTATTTGTATGAAATACGGGACACGTAAGGGACCTGCTGTTCCCATCATCCAGTTTCAATTCTGCTGTGCATGGAAGTCAAACTGCAGCTGAAGAAGTGAGCCAACAGATAGTTTCACCTAACAAACAAAGCAGGCTCAGTGTAGTACAAAAAAAAAAATCTCTTGGTTTGGCCTTTCTGTGAGCTGTATGCTAAGATCAAAGACTAAAAATAGGGATACTTTTAGGATTTGATTTATGGCACGCATAGGTTTGTGGTAAGGAAGAAAATAAAGACTGTTGAAGGATTTAAAATTTATTTCCATTGGATCCTCAATAAAACCAAAAGGCTGAATGTTTTCCATGTTTGGGTTTTGGTTGGTTTTTTTGTTATTGTTGCATGACAAAATACACTTTGGATCGAATGAAAATTACTGAGAAAATGAAAATATCTTATTACTTTTGCAGATTTTAAAATTATACGGTCAAAGATACAACATAAAATGTAAAAGAAAGGTTTCAGGATCAACTATGCTTTCAAAGAAACCCCTAACTTTCAAATATTTCATCCTGAAAGACTGTTAGAATATTACAACGTTGTTAGACTTCTTACTATCAAAACTTCAGCAAAACCATTTCCTCTTCCAAAAGCATTCAATTCCAATAAAACTGCAAATACCCATATATCTTTTTCCATCTATTCAGGAAAGAAGGAAGGAAACCCTCCCTACCCAGTGGTTTGTGTTTACTGATCAATGGACCAATGTAACTACAGCAGTAAAATGCAGTTATAAAGGATTGACTCACTTCACTCGGTCGTGTTATCACATCCATACTGAAATCCATTTTGGGCTGACAGTAGTCAGACCATATTGAATGCTTCACGTGAAGAAAAAATTGTACTGATAAATCCATGGATATGCAAAACAGAACATCTGCAAGGGCTGACCACACTTGGGAAAGGAGGAAACCAGCTCTAGGAGGGTGATGTGACAGCTGAGATACCTGCTGCTTGTGCCTGCATCCTACATTGACCCAGAACAGTGAATAGATGAAGTTTTTTAGGTGGAAGACTCCATCAGAGGCAAAATTATGCTCAGTATCAAAGCGTGGATGTTCCCTTTGGCTCTATACCTGTTTTATACCCTAATAAATTATTTTCTTTACGTGCCTAAGCAATAGTTTGGTATAAATCACCTGAAATGAACAGCATTATCTTATCTATCCCACTCATCCATTGCCTTTCACTCCTAAAACTTGGTTATCATTTAAACTAGTTGTTCATTATAAGTTCCAAGATAAAATGCTGAGAGATTAACACCAAGATATTTAAAAAAAAAAAATAATTAAGGAGAGCTTTGGAAGATGAATGAGTGGATGGTAAAAGCTAAGTTATCCCAGTCCAGAGGTGAGAGGGTGATCTAGTTTCTGACTTTAGCTGTAACAAAGCTATGGAATGTCATTGGGCTGTGGAGGTTTGCTGCATATGTATCCATGCAGATGTCTGTTCACTGTCTTTAGATGTTTTTAGCCCAATAATGCATAAAAAACAACTAACAGAAACTTACAGTGTTAGGCACTGTACAACCAAAGCAATATCTATCCATCTATTAAATCTCTAGATAGTATTTTAGACTGAAGTTATGGTGTTGCACATACAGGACATTTATTTTATGCATTGCCAGCAATACCGCTGTAGTGTAAAACACTTATTTTATGGTGTACTGAGTTTGGTGGAAAGTTGCATGAATCTACTAATTCTGGGTCAGCAAGAGAGTTTAAAAGCTTCCATGATCAGCCTGTAGCTGACCCGAAATATGCTTTTATCAAGACAAGCTATCTAGAAAATTTAAAAGAGAAAGAAACGTGGCAAAGAAGCATCAAAAATTGTTGGGCAAAAGGATGGGCTGGAATAAAGTACCTTTAACAGACACAGTCCTCCTAGTTTCAAATATCTCACACAATGGTTTTCAAGTGCAAACGTGCCTCTGGCCCTGAGATGGAAGGAACTATCTTACTTTCAAGGGTGTCACTAAGAAAATTAATTTTATATTAGACTATTTCCATTTCCATTTCTCTCAACATTCACCTCTTTAAATCGTTTTGCTTCCCAAAACCACTGTGAGAGACTATTAGCAGAAGTTTCCAAGAGAAGCAGCATTGCTGAGGAATAGCATCGAAAGCAGCAGATTCTGGTCAATCCATTGATTGTCAAATATTAACTCCTTGATCCATGAAAAAAAGCTGACATGATAATTGACTATTAAAACAGAAGGGTAATTTCCCTGTTTACTTCCGAATTCTGGGAGCTTTAATATGGTCAAACCTGGTGATGTTTAAAGAATGGGAATACAGACAGAGGAAAATATCAGTAAGCAGTGATCTTCATGTCTGGGTGTGATGTAGAGTGCTAACAAAGGTAACAAATGTCTCAATCTGGCAACTCAAAATATGAACGTGTTCAAGAATGAGCCAAGCCAACCTCTGTGGTGCGTGAAGGTGAAGGAGATGCCTAGGAGGTGAGGGCGAACAGATGGGAGTGAGAGTGCTTAGAGTTTAAGCAGTAACTCTGTTGTTCAGATACTTCTTTCCTGGCTCTCCTGGAGCCCTCGCTCACACGGCAGCACCGGCTGGCTCGTCACCTGAAATGTCATGGCTGCTGGCAAAGCCTGCCCACTCTACCATGGGTGTGCAATGTGGGGCAAACACACACAGAAGTCTCTGCTGAAAACTGAACAGCTCTCCAAGTCCACACAGTGTGTGCACAGACCATGACCTGGCCACCACTTCCACCTCTACGAGGAGCGAGGAGAGGAACTGTGGCCTGTGAGCTTCTTACTGGGGGATGGACACTTCAAGTCCACTCTTCCAAAACAGATAAGCAAAGAAATCAAAATTCCTTGTTTATACCTTCATGGAGTAAGCAGGTTAGAAGGGTCAACCTGAGATTTTGGCACTGGACAAATGTCTTGATTTTTCTTTTTTCAGGATAAAGTTTGATGGTGGTATTCTTTATTTCCTCTCAACAGACACTATAGAGCTGTGGGATAAAATATCTCATCATTTTGAAAATAATGCATCAAAACAAGGCCATTAAAATGTTTGGTGTAGGATGTCACAAATAAAAGTGTCTCAAAAATAGTCTTGCATTCTTGATCTCAAGGAAGGGACAAGTTAAGTCCGTTTTCCCTAAGGAGATCAAAGAATCATGGGATTCAAAGGCAGATCCCAAGGGCACATGTCAAACAACTCCTGCCTCACAGCGTGATGATTTTCAGGTGTACACGCATCCTGATGGATATTTGTGCAATCTGCATTTGAAAACCTGATGTCTGATCAAATTTCTTATACTGCTCCATATGCACAAACATTATTCCCTTTCCCCCTCACCCTGGAGATCACAATCTGTCATGATAGAAGGTATCTTATACCTTTGGATGCATGGCCAGGCTGTTCTTTTAATATAATATTCATCAGCTTATAGATTGCTAAGGAAGGAAAGGGGGAAAAAAATGGATTTGTGGCATAAAGGGGAGAAAAAAAAAAAAAGAGAAAAAGAAAGAAAGGAAAAAAAAAAAGAATGGCATTCGGAAAAAAAGGACAACCCTGTCAAAACATGACAGCTGATCCACTGCCTGTTTTATGCTATTCATAGAAAATGCCAAATTCTGCAAATAGTAACCACATGTACATCGGCTTCGCAGACTCAATGTTCTGCTGCAAAATGAGACGTTCTGTATTTTAGTGTGTCATCAAAGGCAGTGAAAATATCACTCCAGCCTCCTAGGCTTAACCCTCTGGTCTCTCAACTGTTAAAAGTTTAATTCGATGGCTGTGGGAGAGAACGGCGACACATCCAGCTTTGTGAGCGGCGGTAGCGGGGCTGCCTAATGGATGCCAGTTGCACATAAAGTCAATTAACAAATCTGTTACCTCGCCATTTTTATTCATAGCCATGAGACCATTAAAGCGACAAGACTGCATCTGACGTTTATGATCTTGTTCGCCTTGCCAGAGGAAGGGGGAGTGGGGGGTGGAAGCAACTTTGTGGCTCTGTAGCAGGAGAGAAATAGCACCATTCACAGACATAAGGGCTCTTGAGCCAATGCCGGAGCTTCTGAAGTCTTTTTCTCATCCCAGTCCCAACCCCCGTCGCTCCCCCAGCCCTTTTTCCCTGTCCCTCCTCCTTTTACCCCTTTGCTTGTGCCTTTCAGGTTTCATTTCAATGCGGAAAGATTGGCTTTTTAGTTCAAAACTATACCGTAATTGTCCTTTTTTTTTGTGGCTGGCTGATATTCCCTTTCACTAACATTTAAAAGAGTGCTTGTGCTGAATGGAATATGGGATGGGAACAGCTCTTGGTGCTTTTGTGTGCGATGGGGATGGCTTTGCAAAGCAAGGCTCGAGCTTCGGTTGGCTGTGCCCTTCTCCAGGAATGCTTCCAAGATCTTCTAAGTGACCACCAGCTCTGAATAGGGTCTCCTGTTTAAACTTCTCCTCCTCAACAGCCTTTGCAACAGCTACAGTAACTCTCTTTCAGCCTGGAGGAGCTAAACCTTGGGAGATACACCATTTCTGCCTTGGATTTTCCCATATTTTCCACCCTCTGCTGGCCTGTATGCTCTTCTTCCACTATTTCTGAATGCCAGGAGGATGACCATGAGTAAGAGAAATTGGCAGGGGAGCACTCTGGTACATGTTAGTGTCCCCAGTTAGCTGAACTGTTCCCCAGAACACCTCAAATATAATTTATATTCCATGCTAACTAAAGCAACTTCGGCATATATCTCCTGAGTTTCACTTGATCCCTCTTCAATGGTAGTAAAGAAAAAAAGCTTTAGGGACTCTAGGGACAAATTATTTGGTGGACAATATTTAAGTGATAAAGTGTCCTTCCTTTAAACTCAGCCTCCTATGGAAAGAGTAAGATTACAAGAAGGAAGTTAATGGTTGTATTAGTGGGTAAGCAAGTAGGTAAATGGTTAAGTAAGGAGGCCAACAGGTTTATGGCTGGATGAACTGATTATGATACAGAACTGATAAAGTCTGAAATTATTTCTAGTGTGCAGACAGGAAGGTTACAGGCCAGCTGTCTTGAGAATCTCAGATCACAATATTTGTCTACTGCAGAGTGCCAAAATTCAGTGGCTGACATCCTGGCTCCATTAAAGTTGCTGGGTAAAGCTCCAGCAGATGTTTTACCATTGACTTTAGTTGGATCCGTTTCACCAAATAACTGCAGGGGCTGTGTGAGATGGCAGGAGTCTCTCCAAGATTGTAGCAGTGGGAGCCATCCTTGTGAACATTTCACAGCACTGGACCTCCAGAGGAATTTGTCTCTTGGGGATTTTTGTTTGGGGAGAGACAGGAAAGAGCGTTATCAGGGAGGAATACTGCATTTTGGTTTCTGCAAAATAACAAAGAATAAAGTGTGAGGAAAAATCAGTGTCATGCTCAGTTAAGGCAAGGGTTGGCCAAGGTAGCAAATGCTCATGTATTACATGAAAGAATTCTCATGTGTGCCAGGAAAGACTTCTAGTCAGACCAGAGCTGTGTTTGGTTTGAACCTCACTTTTTCTTTTCTTTTTTTTTTTTTCCAGAGAGCAATGTAATCCGAAATCATTAATAAAATTCCTCTAAGTCCACAGGCGAAGTAGTAGCAGCCACAGGAAAATTTATAGCAGTTTATTATTAATTTCTTGGGGCATCTATATTACAATAGATGGGAAGACACTTGTGCAAAAGACAGAGGGCCTGCAACTCATCTCATGTGTAGAGCTTTCACTTGACCCTTTTGAATCATTGCATCCAATGTGCTCTCATTTAACAAGAGCTGAGCAAAGAAATAGATAAAATATTCACACATATTCTCATGCATAGGTTTTTATCCTCTGAAGTAAAAATAGGGAAAAAGATGCTGAAATACCAGTGTTGATATTTCAGTCGCACTGCTTCAATGCTTACTCTGGAGTGATATCTTACTCCACTGAAGCCATTGGCCACTGATATGCCTAAAACTGCTTGCATGAAGTATTATCTTACTTTGTGAGGTTGGTAAAGTGGATCCTAAGTGTCAGATCTAACACTTCTTTACTTGGTGGAAGCCCTTCCACTCATGCTAGCGACAAAATCTTTTCATAAAGGATAAACCCATTATCCCACAGTGCCAATGGGAGAACCCAGTCTTTATATGTCCACTTTTACCAGCTAACTATTGGGTGGTTTTCCTCACCCAGAAAGGGATCAGATTGACCTTACTCATAAGATTTTAGAAACTTAAACCACGCTCTTATGTTGGGGGTACCTAAATTGCTCTGAAAAGTACTTCTGAGGACCTAGACCTCAATATTTGTCAAGCTTTCCATGAATGTCCTATGGAATATAATGACAAAATGCCAGTAGAAGTTGAGAGAAGCAAGAAAGGAGCTGTAATTAATCTTGTTTTACCACTGTCACCATTAGAAGTGGAAATAGACACAGAGAGCATGCTAAGAGCATTCCCCCCATCTTGTAAGAAGCCCACACCCCTCTGCACGACTCACTGCCTCAGAGTCACGTCGTGGGGGGAATGGGTGCTCTGAAAATCAGCCTCCGGCATCTGAGAGAATAAATCATAGCCCAGTGAGAGTGAGGAGCCTATGCCAACATTCCTGCACAGAGAAATGGGCAGCAGGCGAGATCCTGCAGCTGGTGTACGCCGAGTACAGAACACCAAGGCCTTGAACTTTTTCCCCCTCCCGGGTCTCCTCCTGCACTCCCCCTCCCTTCTTGCCATCTTTCCCTTGAGCACCCAGGAGAGGAAGCAAAATTTATACCGCCGGGCCCTTAAAATGCTGACTTTCCATGTTTACAGGGATTGTTTACACAGAAAATTAATCAGTTACGGTTTTAAATTTTAATTAAAGAATGCTTTCCACTGTTATTGCAAAACAGACAAAAGCCCATAAAATGTATATTTGACTGCCGTGCTGTGTTGTCTTTGGATCGCCAAGCAGACTTGAGATCAATCATGCGTGGTATTTTTTGAACTTTTTTTTTTTTTCCTAAACACAACACTCTTCACACAAGTGACACTATTTTTTTTTTTTAAAATGCCCTTCAAAATAAAAGCCAGACTGCACAACAATATGGAATTCTCCTTCATGCCTTTCTTTTTAAGACCAAAAATGAAATCCTTACTCTCAAGCTGACCGTGGGATATTTTAGCCATTAAAAAACCACAAACAGAATCACAGCTTCCATAGTAAAGGCCCCAGACTTGCTTACTTCAAAGTCAATAACAAAACTCCCACAAACTTTGATTCAAGTGTTTATTACATGCTGTTTGTTCCCACAGCTGCAGTCCCTGGTTTGAAAATAAAGTGTGGCCGTTTCTTTCTCCACATCTCATGGCCATTAGCAGAGATTCAAGAACACTTCAGGGTCAGCCATTCAACCCCTCTTTCCTAAAGTATTTATCCATGGTGTGTAGATGTCTTCTGAAGGCTTGTGGAAGAGCACGATGCTAAGAAACTGAATCTAGCCCCAAAATTTTACAGTCCTGATGAAAAGCTATGGTTAGGTCTGCTATGCCTATCCCCTCTTAGCACTACAGTCAAGCGTTTTCCTTTCTTTTGAACAAAAGTAAGTTTAGATTAATAGATCAGCAGTGCAAGTGCAACAGCTTAACTAAAACAGACTCCTGCTCCTCTAGCAATATTTTATGGATACAAGTAAAAAAAATTTCTTTTTTCCACCCTTTCTTCTCCTTCCAACCCTGACAGATTCTGATTCTGATTCTGTTTTAGCAGAGGACTTAGTAGTGTTGGCTTAATGGTTGGACTTGATGATCTTAAAGGTCTCTTCCAACCTAAAGGATTCTATGATTCTATGATTTACCCAAAGATCCATGAAAATCTGAGGAAACCCTGGCACAGTGAAGTTTGACTATATTAACACAAATGCCTGATAGTCCAAATTTCAAGAGTTAAATAGCCAGATGGAAATGATCAAGCTTTAAAAGCCACCTTGCTACTCACTGGTCATGCTGGGGACCTAACTGTGTCACTCAGGAGACTCCCTGTACTACAGACCTTTCCTGTTCACTACAGCACAATGAAGAGAGACTTTGCTAACTCCATGTGGAAGATGACGTACGTATTAGCATGGTATCTAATTTATTTCCAAAGATAAGAACACCCACAGGTCAGGCAGCGACATGAGCATCTGGACCACCAAATGTCAGGGAAAAGCTTCAGGTTCACTGCTACACAGTGGCAGCAAGCAAAAGAGAAAAAGGAGAGAGAAAAAAAAAATCTCAATATGACAGTCCCGGGGAAAGAAGAAAAAGAAAGCATATTAGAAATAATCAGTTAAGGTATATGATCAGTGAGAAGCCTCTCTTTACACTGAAGTCTGGCAGAAATTGCTTTGGGTTGCTCGAATCCATGCAATTCTGAGGAAATAAGAGATATTTTCCAGGTGTTGTATCTATTGCAAAACAGAGGTGGCAAATCATCAGGAAGTTCGACAGTGTTCTAGTACTGACCAGCAGGCAAACATCTATGAATATTTTATCTGACCTATATCCAAATTATTTTAGCAGCTTTGGTTCATGAAACTACTCTGGAAACATTGCCAGCAAGATAACAAGTCGTGGTATGAAGGTCACAGTGAGAACAGAACTTTGAAGGAAGGTGTTTGGACAAGAATAGAAACATCTGTTAGTAGAGATGTCCTAGAACGGTCACTGCAATGTATGGGCTATCAGCTTGCAGCTTGCAGCCTGGGAATGACAGATTCATAGAAGTTAACAGCAAAAAGACCACTGCAGTTCTCTCTTCTGCTAGCCTGCATACCAGAGGTCATAAAATTTCTTTGAATTCTTTTCCTGCTTCAAGTCCAGCAGCTGAAGCTAACCTAGGGTCATCATGGAAGGGAATGGGAGAGAGATTATTTTCATCTGAAAACGTCATTTAGTAATAGGCAATGAAAGCTATAACTGGAGTAATAGTGATCATTCCACTTTAAAATTTAACTTAATTTCAAAAGTATATATGCATAGATATTTTCATACAGTATACATGTATATTTATACATGTATAAATGTGTCTAGCTTCACTCTCCAGCCAAAGAGGCAGTATTTGGTACTTGACAAAGTACTTACACCCACTCACTTTTGACTGAGATCAAGTCAATGCTTTATGTCATCTCCAACAGCTTGAGAGTCTGTCTCAAACCCATTTTTTAATCCTTTGTGCATTCATGGGCTATTCTCTAAACCATGTGCCACACCCCACCCCCATTTCAGCAGCTTCAGGGTGCATCTACACTACTGGTTTTGTTCAGATCAGGAGAGTGTTTTTGAAGGCAGTCTCAAGATTGTCCTCACATATGCTCCTTTAGTTCACTGTCAGCTCTCTCAGAGGGCTTGAACAGGACTTCTTTGCTGTGTAAAACTAAGTGAGAAATAGTGCTCCAGCCCACACGAGCCCCAGCTGCTAAGGGGACACTGGGTGCTCTGCATTAATTCCTTCACTGTACAGATCCTCTCTGATTGCTGTGAACTACTTTTGAACGCAGACACAACCTCAACTGTGGACGCCAAAATCTGGATGTGATATTTCAAGAGTGGCAGCAGAAGTGCCAAAGAAAGAGAGCTATTATAAACACTTCCACTCCATACTCCTCAATCTAGACGTACACGAGTCTTTACAATCATCACCAGGGAAGGAGGCAATGCCACATGGGAAGAAAATATGTACATAAACAGTTCCCTGCTACTGAAAATTATATGGAGCACAGAGCTTGCACGAACAGAGACCTTCTGTTAGGCAATTTCAAATGGGAAGGAAGATCCTAAAATGGAAAATTACTATATCATCTCCAATGATTTATTTTTTTTTTTTACTTTATTCTTTTCAAAATCTTCTGCTATTGGGCAGACTGTAGTTTGCTGAAAAGGTGAAATATTTGCTCTTCAGTTGTGTTTTTATGAGCTGCCGCTACTGAAAAGTTGCCAACAAATTATTTGACTTCATGTGTAATGAAGTCACCTTTGGGATTCCAGGAGACCTGGGTTAACTTTCCTTGGAAATGTTTATTACTGGGCACTTACAGATATGTCTGATCCTCAATTAATACATGAAATATTGTCTGTTTCTTTTCTTAAATGTCTTCCAAGGCATTTCATGGACACATAAAATCTTCAGCTATTATTTTGAGGAGGACCCGTGATAGCAATTGAACTCACTCACTAAGTGCATTTTTGTGCTAATTAAATATTCCAAACTTCTATCAAGATTATTGTCACCTATTTAATGGTTCATTGAGTTTATGGGCCATGCAAGTCTCTCTTTTATATTTTCACCAGGATAGTTATACCAACTATTCTAGTAATGACAAATTAGGGAACATGCAGAGGAGATGAAAGAACCTCAGTGCAGTAGGCCCAGTTTTTTTCCTAACTTATGCCACTTTTATGATGTTGTAATGGCATTGACATTGATGGAATTATCCCTCATTTTCTCTGGTGTCAGTGAGTGATAACTAGACCTGCTTAGTTGATATTGAAATATGGTAAACATGGCAATCCATATATTTGACCCTCTGACCTCTCTGCCAAAAAATGAGCGAGCCTGGACTAAAGGTCTCATCTGTGGACAGATATTTGGATCAGGGAAGGGATGTTTGGAATTATATTGTCCTTCATTTTATCAATAGGAATTTTCATCCTTTGGACTGTTTACCTGTCAGTCAATAGGAGAGGGCATTCTGCCAATTTGCAGCCAGAGAAGACAATAAGTGTAATTCTGTAGACACAACTAGATTAGCAATAGAGTAGAACCTTTAAGATGAGGTGTAAAAGTATCTTTACTGGACAAAGACAAGGAATGGTTGTGTGGAAAGACTTTTAGAGAATTCCTGCCTTCAGTAGACATCTTTGAACCAAACTGAAAGTACAGCTCAAGGACTTTCTATAAATTAATTTTTTTTTGGTTCAGTACCAACAGGGTTTGTTCAGAAATCAGGAAAGTCTGTTGGTGAAATGTTCTTTGATAAACCCTTTTTTTTTTTTTTTCTGTTTTAACTTAATGAGAGTAAATGGAATATTACTGTTAATGGCAATGCAGTTTGATAAAATTAATAAGTAAAACATTGTACTGATACTGTACATCTCACCTCCAGGTACAGGGTACAGAATTTTCAGAAGAGCCTACTTGATTTATGGTCAGAAATCTAACTGACTGACAACCCACTGCCTCACTCAGGGGCTAATTAATGTTGTATTGTGACTGTTTTTCTTCAAAAGTAACATCAAACTACTTTCTATTCATAATAAATTAACACATTTTAGAGACTTCTTAATATTTGCCTCCACAAAGCCACAATTTTTATCTGAACAGACCTGCAAGCACCTGTTGTAGCCTGTTTTAAAAATGAGGTCTTACAGCTTTCAGTTAATACCTCATAGAACTAGCAATGTGATTTCAGTGGCACTGATCTGATTTCTTCTAATGCAAGACACTCACATTTTTTTTTTCTAAGTATCCTATGCATAATTCATATGGGGGCTCATATCTGATTATTTATAGACCTTTCTATGACACCCCCTCAGTGAATATTTGCACAGCTCCAAGATAGCAGGGTGAAACTTTCTCCTGAAGAAAATTTCCAGCTTAAGACTTCAGTTTTACTTAGGTCCCAAACCAGCTCTTAGTACAAGATAAATGGTGGCACACAGGTTTCATAGTACTAGTACCTTACACAAGAGAATATTTCCACCCTTAGCTCTCTCCTTCCAGCAGTAGAAGAGTGAGTCCCCACACTACATGTGTGGAGCAGGCAAGAGCAGCTTTTTTCCTCCCAAAAGCTGTAGGGAGTATTTGTAAAAGTCAGGAAGGGAATCCAGCTCTTCCAACTCTCCAGCTCTTCTTGGTCGGAGCTTTGTCTCATCCATGATCAGAAATATAAAATCCTTCTGCCTGGTTAGCTAATTGTCCACAGCACAAACATAGAACGGAGGACTGTGAAGGCACACAGAGGATGTGTAACTCTGTCCCAACCAGGACTAACTAGGCCTATCTCTGTCAGAAAACAGCTTGTGCAGATGTTTCTGAAAAGCTTAGAAACTGCACATCATTTGTTCTAGTGTTTAAAATAGCTTAATGATAATAAATGTGTTCTTCCAACCTAAATCTTCTATACATCAATTTAAGCCTGTTATTGCTGTTTCTACTCATAGTAAAAATAGAGAAGCCTTTTATTCTTTAACTCCCTGTGCCAATTCCTACATATTGGAAGACCACATTGAGGCCATACTTAAGTCTCTTCTCCAGAATAAACCACCCCAGTCCCTTCAATCTATCCTTACTCCAAGATCCACCCAAAGCTGATCATCTACCCAAAGCAAAGAGCCATTCTCCATCAGGTCAGGTAAAGAGTATAGGATTCATTGGATAGTTGAGTGCTCCTTGGAGCTTTCTTTCCTCAACACTGCTTTTGCATTTCCCTCATCTTACGATCACAGAAGGGAGCAGCAGAAGTCTGTCTGTCTTGCAGCTTCATACAGAATCCATATGTCTGGTGCTCGGCATGCAGTTCCCTGTCTCTCCATCGAATGTCAGCTCTTCCTTGATCTCCCTGCCCTACATGTCTCTTGCTTTCCCATCTTCCTGTGTGCCTTTTCCCTCCTGTGAGATTTCGATGAAGGATTGGAGAAGACAATGCATATAATAAATGTATATGGGTGTGTATTTTTTAAAGAGAAAGTCATAGTTTCTGCTAGAAATATTCTCAAAAGCCACAATGTAGAGAGTAGTGGTGTGAGCCTGAGTTTTGTTCTTGTTCACAGGGATTTTATTCGCATATTTTACTGTCAGTTTCTTGACATTTTTGTCAGCTTGGATCCGGAGGCCATAGTTGCCGCCAGCAGGTCCTACCACATTTTTATTCTCCATTGTATTTGCAGGGAATAAATAAAAACAGAACAAGAGCGAAAGCAAGAGAGAGACATGGTGAGAAAGAGTCAGAGGTTACTAGAAGAACTGCTTTATGCATTTTTTTTCCCTGCTAAAGAACATCCACACAGGAAAAAAAAAAAAAAACAAACCCAAATGATCACAGAGGGTTTTGCAGCAAGAAATTTCTTTCCTCGGTTACGCAACGCAGACTTCAGGCAAAGCAGTTAATATGTTTGCATAAGAAATCTTTCATTCCCTCTCACTCTTTGTCTTTTTTTTTTCCCCCCCCTTTCTTCTTGTTTTTGTTGTTTTCCTTTTTTGCTTTTCTTTCCTGTGTGTTTCCGGGCTGCTGTGAGATTTTCCTCACAACACATCTATTGTTTCCCAGTCACCACTGGCTGTAATCAACTCTGATTTCTTTCTTGTTTTTTATTTCTTGCTATAACCATGAGATTCACACATGCAACGAATAAACAAAATCTACCATAAGGTTATAAACAAGTTGAGTATAGAAGTGTTTATTCCTCAAGGCTCTAAATGCTGTGAACAAGAAGGAAGAACAAAGACCTTCTTCTCACTTATGAACTTATAAATTGAAGTACGATTCCCTACGCTTGGTTTCTGTTCCATCAAATCTCTTAACACAGTGTCTAGAATTGACACTCTGTTCTTCCTGTATATGAGTTACAGAAAGACACAATAGTAACATCTTGGGTGTGTCCAAGGACTAAAGCAGTCTCTGATAAGTGAAAAATTCAGTCTCTTTGGTTGTCCCACCATCCACACTGATTTGATGTTCCACATTCATTTTGGGTGAGTTTGGTATAGCTTTAAGTCAAAGTGTCTTCACCATCAGGTCTTGCAAGGCAGATACAAAGCTGTCTCCAGCCTGTTCAGCCTTCTTCTGGGCTGTCTTTACCCTTGTGCACTATTGTATCAAGGAGAAGAAAATAAAAAATCCACAGGGATAAGATAATCATCTAACTTTGTGTTCTTCCAGGATGCAATACAGAGGCCATTAGTGATGAGAATGAATGCCACACCTTCAGTTGCCTTGGGATAAGTCTCCATGGTCTCAATCTCATGTTTCAGACCTCCCAATAGTTGTGTCAATTATTGCAGTAGTTCCTGACATCCACTCATCCACTAACAATCACATGGACACCATCAATTTCTTTTCACATATGCAACTTAGCAGTGGCCACAATGGTATTCAGTCTCTTATGAAGTAGACCAGATCTAAAAATGGTGACAGGGAGGTTGAAAGGCTCTTTAGTCATCAAGCTACTCAAGCAGGTGCTTTCTGAAGTAGGAAGAAAAAGTCAAGTCTTAAAAGTCAGTTGCAGAGTAAATGCTGCATCTCTTACTTCAAACAAAGGGAGTTTTGTAGAGTCCCATCATCGACACAAGTGAATTGGGAATCGGATATTAAAGACAAAAAACAAAGAGATATCTGTCCTGTAGCTTGGGGCAGCGATCAAAACACAGCGTGGGAGGGCAGCCGAGAGGTTAACCCTTCCTGTAGCCTTGCAACTGCACTGAAAATGGCCTTTGTGTCACAGAGAATAAGCTTTACAAACCCCAAACTCGTGGGTCATTGCGGTAGTGAAAAGATGCCCATTGAAATGGGAAATGGATCATGTTTTTGTTTCTTGCATATAAAATTGTTTTCTGAGACTTTCAAATGACCTTTCAATGGATAGTGAACTTTCCATCATTTACTAACATTCAGATAGACAAATGGTTGCCCAAAGGGACTACCACACATGGCAAAGTAGATTTCATCCATTAATCCCTTTCTCATCGAAACACTGTAAAAGGAGCCAGAAAATGTGGGTGAGCATCAGATACACTTGAAATATTGTGAAGGTCTGAAAATCATATTATGAATTTTGGCTGAAGTATCATTTTCTCTTGCTGTTTTCACATCCTGAATAAAATAGAGCACATGGACCAAACCTTGTTCCCACTGATACCAAAGCGAACACTTCCTGATTGCATTGGAGAAGATTTAGCTCCTCAATACATTGAGGTCAAAATGGAAAACAAGTCCTTAATTTGATGGGATTTAGATACCTCATTTAGTCAAATAGACAGTTACAGCTTCATATTAGAATAGTAACTAGAACAGATCCTACAAAACAGCTTCAGGATAGAATTAAGAAAGAACCCTATACATTTACTTTGGCTAACTTAACTCCAGTTCATACATCCACATTCCATTCAGGCTTCAACTAAGATATCAGGCTTTGGAAAGGGGTTGCTGAGATGGAGGAAAAATGAGATGTCAGTGGGCTCAGAAAGAATAAAAAGTCAGGTTAAAACTTGGAAACCAGGACAGGTCAACTTTCTATTTTTATTGTTCATTTGTAACTCTTTCACCAAATATTTTTCCTCCTGCTCAGTTTTTTATTGCTGTCTTTCCTGCAAAAAGCTACAGAAAACTGTCTTCAAGGTAACTTCTAGTCTTGCTTTGTTGCAATGCACTTGACTTGAAATCTGATCTATGAAAGCAACACCAGACTTGGAACTGCTAGAAAATGATCAAACGAGCTCAATATTTCTTTTACCCATTAGAGGTGCAAATCTTCCTATTATACATTCAAAAAACAATTACATCATGGTAGTACTCCCAGTGACTGCACTTTGCCTCAAGGTCCTCAAGAACATAAGGATAGAAGTAAGTCCAGGTACGCATGTCTCTGGAAGCATTAGTCCATCATCACTTCCATACCAATGCACCATCTATGCACGCTGGTAGTTTTGGAGTCACAAAATGCTTGGGGCTCTCTGTCAGTGTATGATCAGCTGGCAGCTTTGGTGCAGATGGGGACAAGAGGGTACATTGTGCAGCCGGGTAATCTCTCCAGTATTTCACGTCAGTGCTGAACAATGTAATAAAAGTTTGCAGATGAAAATACTAAGCTGGCTGGAAGGCAATAATTCAAGTTGGGTTTTATGACACTGGCCATTTAAGAGCTGTAGGAGTGTTTGAAGCGGGAACACAGCCCATATTCTAGCCAAAGTCTAGCTCTAGATCTACAACAGCAATATTTTCCACACACAAGAAGATTTTTGCCCAAGTTTGATAACTTGCCATTGTCTTGGAGGGCTTGGAAGCTAATGATGTGCAAAGGAAGGTGCCCAGAGGAGTGGTGTAACTCCGTAGTATGGTGTGTGATTTCTGCCTACTGCAAAAACTACTGTGAGAAAGAGTACATGCATAAATATACATAAACTATTCAGTTTATGAAAGAGGGAATTCATAAGGAGAAGCATCTGGGGTAGAGTAAGACCTCTTCCCCACTTGGTTAATAATAAGACCCAGAAGTCACAAGCAGGGAGGTCATAAACGGGTTTGTAAAAACAATTCACATGCAAGTAAAACGTGGTGCAGCCCATTAGGTAATATTATTTATATATATTTGGTTTAATTTCTTTACCATATCTTTTGATTTAAATTATTTCCCTCTAAGTAGGAGTTGTTTAAACATGTAGTTCTTTGGCAAACACAGTGATAGGTAACTGCTTGCCTGGCTTTGCTGGTCTGTGATGGGATAGGCCTTTCATGCTAGCACATATTCTGCAAGCAAAAGACAGTGAGAAGAAAAAAAGCTCAACCTGGAGCCATCAAGTCATGTTCCTCAACACATGGGTGTGGGCAGAGTGTACTACAGGGTGCTGAGTAACACTGCTCATACATTTTTGCCTTCTCCAGCACTGTGGATCATGGCAGTGAAAAGAGAGTCCAGTTCTGTTACAGGGTAAAAATTCAGCCCAAACATGTCCTTCCTCTGCTGACAAAACATTAGAAAAACTGACCACATAACTGATGTTTTATGGGAATGGATTTTGTGGCTGCCCAGACAGGGGTGTACAAAACTTGGCTGGCACATTTGGGACTGCCCTCCAAAAAAATTACTGGGGATTTAAGAATCAAGTCATTACCTATCAATACAAGCTCAAAAGCAACTTCTTTATGACTGCTTGCTTTCTAACAGCTCCAAATGCAAAGACATTTATATAGTTGCAACATATAAAGCAATGTATTCAGAAAAATAGGAACCACGTGGTGATGAGCATGTCAGTGATACGTAGGTGCACAAGCAGACACGTGCACATACAGGAGCACAATTTGTTGTCAGGATTGCAAGAATTTGTAGTGGAACACAAGCAAAACTCATAATTGAAATAATAAAAGGAAAACAGGCACTTTCCCACAAAAATGAGGCACATGCCAGTGGTACTTTCCCAACCTAACTGAGAGGAAAAGCCCTCTTGGCTAATTCATTGCAAAGCTAATGAAAACCAGACAAGGGATTGAAACCAAAAAAAGCTTTATGTTACAGGGAAAACAAAGCTTTCCAATGGAAATTATTCATTAAAAAGAACCGGTTCACTGAAATTAACAAAAACTATGTGAGAGAAACACCATACTGAATGTGTTTTTGGTGATAACAATCTTACATTTATATACAGCACATTTCAGCCAGATGGACTCTCAAGTGCTTCACAAGCTTTGGTGCTCGTACAAACGAAATGTAAAGAATCACTTTTATTCCCCCCCCAATGAAATATCTCTTTGCTGGATGAATCACTGCAACTGTATAAAAATGCATCGTGTCATGCAGTTGTTATATATGCAGGCAAGTTGACAAAACTTAACTATTGAGATTTTTCCTTACTGGCTGGCTACGAGGGTTAAAACCTTCACCCTTCAGAAATAAAATCACAACACGTTGTTAATGCCTAAAGAAGCCATAGCTCATCTTCTTAAGATGTGTTTTCCTAAGCAAATGTGGAGGCATTGTCTCATTAACTGTCCAGTGGGAAGCACACCTATTTCAGTCATCCATCATAACGCAGCACTTCAGGTTTTCTGTAGGAATCTCCAAAATTGCATCACGTATAACAGACCAAGCCTGGATGTGGGTACCCATGAGGGCACCCTGGCCGTGGCTGCTGTGTGGGTTAGGGAAAGCCACTCTTTGCTCATGTCAGACTTCTTTGACAGCCCCGTCACCTGAAGCACGGGGCGGTGTGGGGAGAAGCTTTCACACGGTGACCGGGAGCTCCATCTTGCAGATTTGCTTCCCCTCCCCTTACTTTATGAAAATGGATTGTCAGAGCAGCTGGTGAGACAGAAGTGTCTGCCTGTATCTCAGTGTGGCTGGTACTGTGATCCACCACCAGTACATGCTGAACCAGGCTCCAAACAGGGAGGGGGAAGGGGGCAGTTTCATTTGCTGCCAAATCCCTTAAGCAGTTGCTTGTTTTGTCTCTCTGTCTGAGCAGATTTTTCTTTGCTTTTCTTCTTACTCCACCTGCAACATTTAAACTTTTGTTTTCAGGCTGCATTTTTTCCCCTACTCTGTTTTCTCATAAAGGGGAGGGGTAGAGGGCCACGCTCATAGAGTGGTTTTAATTTTTTTTAATTTATTTTTATGGATGCAGAAGATGCCTGCCAAGAGGGAGCCTGCAGTTACTGAGCTGAGCAGGAGGGCAGGGAGGTTGGCTGCTCTCAGAGATTCTCGGTGCTTCGAGGCTGATTGGAAACACCATGCGTGACAGTGCACAAAAAAAGACACTCAGCAGACAGCCAGATTTCACAGTCCCACCTTGGTACCTCTGGAAGTTCTAGGAATAGGTCCTGACAAAGAGCTTCTCACTCATTAGCCTGCTATTTCACTAGCAGACAGCTCTCACCCTCTGTCTAGACATAAGTGCTCCTCTGTACATATGATCTGTCCCAAAAAGGAGGTCAGGCAGAGCTTGGCCAAGGACCACTGGAGCCACTGAACCTTTTCCCACTGATGGTGCATCCCTAGATGAGCAGTGCTGTGTGTGCCTTCTGCTTCCCAACCCAAAGGCATGCAAGTGAACCTCAGCCTAAGACAGAAGCCCCCCTCTCTGTCTCTCCAATCTTAATATTAACAAGAGCTGTGAGGATAATTATCCCTCATTTGCATCCACAAAATAGGACTGGGGCATCACCATGTTAATCCAAACACAGCCACCTGAGCACGTGTGGCCAGGAGCAAGTACTTGATGACTTCTGCTGACAAGGTTTATGGCATGGAGTGTCTTGGTATGCTGTTAGGGGCTAACTGTCTGGCACTAAGTCAGATGGTGAAGTTAATAACCATGGTAATAAAAGAATAAGGCAAGAGAGCAGTGAAAACAAATGAAGGATTTTTTCCCTCATTGACATGTAAACAAATTCCTTGTTGTCAGCGTTTTCAGTGAAAAGAATTGCTTTCTATTGGGAAACAAACCTAGAAAGATTGAAAAGTGCCAAAGCAAGGGAGTTTTCAGCCAAATCTATTATTTTTATGTTCTCACACACCTGTAGGCATGCACAGAACATGATACATTTTAAAGGAGGGTTCCACATGGAGAAGTTATTATTAAATCATTTCCTAGTCAATCATCTTTGCTCTAAACTTGGAGACTCAGTTTATCTAATGTTCTGACTAGTGGATGAAAACTTTTGGGTTTTCATCGTTTCCAGTGCATCATCCCTAACACTCCTAAACCAAATTAATAACAGAAAAAAAAAAAAAGACATGAAAAATAGAGAATTTTCCTGGTGTGGAGAGAATTAATAAGTTCACTTTGCAAGAGAAATGGGATGAAGAGGATAATGCAGCGTTCCTAATCCATGAGGGTCTTGTATCTATTTAAATCACACCAGGTAGGATGCATTGGCATGAAGAGTGCTGATTTTAACACTTTGATGGATTTTTGCAGGGATTTTTGTTCATTTGCAAATATCTACAGCTGGAAGGTACAACCTGTTGGTCAGAGTTTGCAGGAGGACACATGTGGTGCATAACTTATCAAGGTTAGCTTTGTATACTCTAAACGTGTGTTGCATGGGTGATAATTTTGACTTGAAGGAAGATCTCAGAAGGCAACAGGGAGGGAAAGTTGGCTGTATGTCTTGTATCTCCATGACTCACGAGTATCTTTCTGGTTGTCTGTTTTGATGGTTGTGCTGGTGGGAGAATGTAGTTATAAATCTACAGCACCAAATTCAATCTGTTTAAAATGAAATTTTGGAAAGGGTTTTACCTGAACAACCACATATCTGCTTTCTTTTGATATCTCTGAGCTGGAGGGTAACTGCTCAATTACCTATTAGCTGTCTCCAAGGCACCCCTGCCTAAACACCCAAATTCGTTTTCCAGTATCCATGGTCTGCATGAATTTTATACATCTTCTCTGGGACTTTATAAGTCAGCCATAAAAGTTTGTGATGGGGTGGAACATAGCGATATCCGTAATCTCAGTCTGGAAAAATGGTTTATATAAAGTGTCATTAAAATGGATTTGGCTATTTTTTATTTTTATTTTTCAGCAGCAAGCAAAAAGGGAAAGGGGGAAGGAAGAGAGAAAGAATTCAATGCTGGCTACATTTATTTTACTTCTATGATCAGTAAAAGAGAAGGGGAAGCTTTGATTTCTTTAACTGTGCATGACTCTAGAAGACAAGAGGGGGGCTTAACCCCTTTAGAAAGAACTGGAATGTTCATGTTATTCATATTATTAATGGCTTTGGGTAATGATTTTACTGCACAAATTGTTATGAGACTGTTACAATGCAAATGGGATACCAGTGAGATTTTCTATCTGAAGACCCCAACCACAGGCCACTGATATCACTGGAAATTTTCCTATTTAATAGATTTTGGATCCCTCTCTATGCTCCTAACAGTGCAGATTACTTATTACTTAGTGGCATTCGTTTTGTACCAGGACTACAGAGTAGATACTGATGCTGAAAAGCCTCTTTTTTTCCCCTGTAACACTCTCTCCTCAAGAATTGCTGCTGAACGTCCTTGAAGACATAATAGCTTCATAAACCCAGGTATGATTTTTCACAGGTAGTTCACAGGGCTGTCAGTTCCTGTGCTTTTTAATTCATAGTTTGAGGAGTCTGCCTAAAAGCCCATGCGCCGGGACGCATGTGATGACAGGAACCCCCCATAAAAGTCTCCAGACATTTCAGCTGAGGACAAAGGCTTGCAGGTATGACCTGGGGACATGCTGAAGGCTGGGGAAAAAAGAGAAAGAAAAAGCATCAGGCAAATAAAAAGAATATATTGTATATATTGTGCTCTTTTGCTGGGGAAAAAAAAAAAAAAAAAAGAGGACCTATGAGTAAGCTACACTCAAAATCATGGAGAATTTAGGGCAGCCAAATGCTTGGACTCAGCTTAGCTGTGTGTACAGGGTATATTGGCAGCTGTTTGCTGGCTGCTTGTGCACACTCACAAGCCAGACTCGTAGCCACAGGGCTGGCATGCACAGAGGTGGTCAATCCATTTTGTGTATCTGAACAGGGCTCGAAAGAGTTAAAGGCAATAATGTGCTTAGGAATGGCTTATTTGCACTGCAAGGGCTGAGTTTTTTGGTCAGCCTTGTGACCTGCAGGCATACACCTGGTCCCAGGGTCAAGTTACAGCCAGGATCCTTGGTCTGAGGGTCAGGACCTGGCTGATGATAAGAGAGAGAGGCCCTCCTTTGGCAAAAGCCATCACTTAGAGAAACAAGAGAATATTAAGGAATATTAGATGTCACTCCAGCTTCTTTTAGGCTTCATTTCCCTGCCTTCAATTATCACAAAAGGTAAATACTAAATATTCCAGGGAGTCATGGTCAGGGGGAAATCCACAAGCTGCACATTCATTATGGCCTTGCTGTGAATGTGCTGGGAAAAAAAGAGAAAAGTTGGTGGGCTGCCCTTATTAAACTTCACTTAGCTACTGTTAATTATGAACCTAGATTGAGACTGAACAGCTCTAGATTGAACATTTCAGCTCTCCCCTACTGCAGCATCATTTAAAAACTGTAAGAAAATGTCAGTGAGGAGAGACCATCTGTTTTCTGAGTGGAAGCCCACAGAAGGAAGAAAGAGAAAGAAAAAAGAAGAAACAATGCATCTATAAACCTTCAGCTGATGCTTATCTTTTGGGTAGCTGGCTTGTAGGGAGTTGGGGTGAATTTAGGGAGTTTTGGACTCCAGCTTGGCATAATTTACCCAAATAATAAATGTTAGTGGTGGACTATGTGTATTTTTAGCAATATTGTTTTACTTATTTCACAGGCAGGTAAACCAGAGCACACAAAAAATTTAAATACCTTACCTGTAATCATCAAATAACTAGATATTGAATCCTGATGCTCTTTCGTGTGTTCTAACCACAAAACAAAACTGCCAGAGATGTCCCAGAGTGCTTAATAAATTGTGCCCGGGGGGTTATTTCCCTATGACTGAAATGCAGCTGGACTGAAAGGCTGCTGTCAGTTTGCACAGACTTAGCTCTGTAAAATGGGGTGTTGCCAAAGGAACTCATAGGGGAAATTTTCGGTACAGTTGGCAAGGTGTGATTACAGGCTCTGGATTAGTGCCAGGATCTAATGCAGAACTAACACCCTCCTTCCTGGAAAAAGTGTGAGCTCTTTAATAGCCCTTAGTTTTATGTTTCACCTGCAAGTAAATGAGTGGCACCAACGGAGGATGGAGGCAGCTACAGTGCAGTGAGCACCATTAAATCTTCCTCAGAGACAAAGCATTTCATACTGATCAGTATTAGCCATTGACCTGATTTGTCAGCCTATCAAAGGGGAGCTGCATTCCTGGAATTACCCTTCTTCTCTCTTCATACCCCCAAAATAGTTCACGACAAGTGTGAGCCCATAACACATTGGTGCTCGAGTACCCTGGTGCAAATGGAGAAATCAACACTTGGCATTGGACTGTGTCTCTGGATTTAATTTAAGTGAGGTTTTATATTTTGTCTCTTGGTTGTTTTTTTTTTGGTCATTGGGCCTGTCTTGAAGAGCTGGGTTCAGAAAGTTGACCTTTTTAGAAGGCAGGAGATGTGATATCATCTAGTTAAAACTGTCCACTTCAGAGAGACGTGACTTTAAATCTCTCTTGGCCCTTTGTAATAAATGTTATAGTTTAAGCAAGCAATGTCTTTCCATTAAAACTATAAACTTCACTAGAATAATTAAGACTGATTTAAAGTAAAATTAAGCTTGACATGTGGCAGGTGAAGCAGTGATATTAATTTCAGCTGCATATTTGGCAACAATAGATGAGAGAAAATGGGGGGCATGGGTAAAAAGGGCAGAGCTATAAGTCCTTTCAGGCTTTTGGTCAAGTTGTGGGTGAAGAATATTTAAACTCTTTGTGGGTTATATACTGTCATTTGCCTTGTAAGTGTGAGTCAGGGGCTTGTGTCTCTTCTTGACAGTAATACAGAGTGGTTATTATCTGTAATGTACTGGACCCAAGGTAAAAGGGGGAAAAGGGGAAATGAAGATTTAGAAAGATGTCTCTTCTCACTGCTTCAGCCTTTTCATTTCTACCTTTTATTTACAGCTACCGTTTATTTTTCTTATGAATTCTATAATTTCTAAGCTGTCCATCTTCAGAGCTCCTGTGGAAGGTACTTATCTAGTCCTTGCATTATTTGAGGGGAGTTATTTTTCTGACTCTGGTTTCGGATGTACACAAAAAGGACAAAAACCTCTTCCAAACTGTCTATGGCAATGAAATTGCATCCTAGAGGACTACTACAGGATCCACTTTCAGGCTGATTTCTGATTCAACATCAGATTCCAGCTGAAGCCTAAAGCTGAGTAAGACCAACCTGATTGACTGCCCACATCTAGTAGGGACGAGTTTGGGTCCAAGCTTACATTGCATCCTCCACTGAGATTATCAAAGAGGTCTCGTTAGTATAGTCATCAACCATCTCATTTCCTGCCAAGGAATATTGGCGTGAACTCTCTCCAGAGTCCATCAGTGCCCTTGATCCTGAGAAATTACTGTTGAGAAATAGAAATAATTACGTTCTCCCTCCTCCAACCCAGATGTGGTATCCATATCTTGACAGCTTTTCCTGTCCAGCATCAGCCAAGGGAGTGAAACACTAGTATCCAGGGAAGGGCTTCTTTTTTTTGAAATCAATAAATCCTAATTGCCAATCATGCAAATAAATATGCCTTGCTGGAGCAGTGTTATAGTCCACCAGGACCGAACTGTGTTACCTCATTGAGGAAACTTCATCTTCTGATTGCAGATTGAAGTGAATGAAAATGTCTTTTAGGGGACACTGCCACTCTGGTTCTGATGATTGAATTCTAATTACATACATATTACTTTTACCATGCTTGTTAATGACAAACATATCAACCTTTCTACCGGAAAGTGAACTAAAAATCCAATTTGAATAAAGAATTGCAAATACCCTGTGTAAAAGACTGCACACAAAACAAACCAGATGTTTCAAGCTGCATAGAGAGAGCTTTACAGAGCAGCTGGGGGAATTTTTTTTCCATCAGCTATTGGTAAAAGATATACATTGCCAGCACACAAACTGCTTCCATTTTTAATACTCATATAATTGGTTTACTCGTGTAACCAATGCAATATTAAGTCAAAAGGGAGGGGGAGTGAAGGAAAACAATGATACTGGTCAAAGTTTATAAAGGTCATGGGGTTTGTGGGTGGGGAGGAGAGTGGTGGAGGATAGAGGTTATTTTTCCCCATAAAGCTTTCTTATTTACTGCAAGGTTGTGAAGTTTGGAAAAAAATACTAATAAAATTTATTGGCAGGGGTTGTAAGAAGATCATACCTTGGTTCTATTTTCAGCTCCAAACAGATTATAGGACAATGGAGCATAAATGGAAATTAAAACAGATTTAGAACAGACGTTAAGAAGCACTTTTTCACATCGAGGATAATAAATGTGTGGAATGGCCTATCAGGCAAGGTTGTAAAGGCAAAGACACTGGGATCATTCACGCAACAACTTAGGAAATAGCACACTAAAATGGAATGAGTCTAGATGGTGAGGCAGCCTCTGTTTAGATTCCTGAGATGCTTCAAGTCTGTATGTTTGTTCCCTTTCCTTTCCTTTACAAACGATCATTCCAGCTGTGATTTTTTTTGTTGTTTCAGGCAGGTTTGTCAATCACTTTTCCTGCAAATTGGAAGATTGCTCTTAATTCCCATTTCACCTGCCTTGATTGCTTATGACAGGGTGAGCAGGAGGAGAGGACCCCACTCTGAAAAGCCAGTCCTGCCTCTTTTAAGAGCCTGAGCAGAAAGTGGACATTCTTCTCACTTTGACAGTGGATCTACCACCAGCTTGCACAGCTGCAGGAGGACGTGCTAACCTTTTCCCACCAGATCTATCCTTCTCTGTGAGGTTGATTCTTATGGGCACCCCAGCAGGGTAGCTGATCCTGCTCATGCAATTTATCCTTAGATAAATTTGAGGTTACTCCAGGAATACCTTCTTCTAATGAAGAACTTCTTGGAATGATACAAAACCTTACTTTATACTTGCATTGTTTCCAGCACTACCTTTTTAATGTGCACAGAACTATGCTGTACCTAAACAACAATTTTAAGCTAAAAGAACCCATGGGTTTGTACAAGTGCCTTGTTTCAAAGTATATACTCACTTTGCTTCACTATTCACACTCTCTAGAAGAGTCACAGAATAAAAGTGTGGATGTGGTGGGAAGGATAGGAGGGGTATTGCAGAGACCAAACACTTAGTGCACACTTTTTCTGCTCTTCATTCCTTGGGCACACTGTCCAACCACTTAAGACAGTAGCCAACACCAAATTCACAGGTTGCACCTAACTGTACACCAAGCAAATCTTAGTGCACCCAAAGACATTAGGAGGTTTTGTTCCACCAAGATGTCCTCAGATGTTCCTGAAGGCCTAAAGATTCTCTCTCTACCTTTCTTAAAGAGACTCAAGATTTGGTCAAGGGTCAACAGAGTTCAAAAGCTTTGAGTGGCTCATCTAAGGTCACAGTGGTGAACTCTGAGGATTATGCATGCACAGAGATGTGAATTCTGGAGCTTAAAATTTGACCAATACATGCCCAAGTTTTCTTAATTTTATATCTTGCCACTTTGCATAAATTAGTGGATAAATCTCCTGGCTCTCAGGTTCTGGAGTGCTCTGAATCTGGGCACTCAGCTGAAGGATCTAGTCTTAAAAGCACCACCTTGAATGCTCTGACAGGTCAACGTAGGAGCAACCTCTGTGTAAACACCAGTGTTCTCCAGAGGTACAAGAGTTTGCTCCAGCTTCCTTAGGCCAGGCTATTAACAAGTATTCAGAGATTCCTGCAGAGCTGCACCCAGATAGTGTGGTCTCACAAGGAACTTGCCAGATGTGACTAACCAGTGAGCTGGAGTCTGGGACACCATGTCCTTTATTGTGTGGATGTACTGCAGTAGTATAGCCTAGCCAGCATGCTTTAAAACAAATTATCTTGACAAAGCTTCTCTGAAGGAGATAAAGCTTGCACAAGAAGAGGGTGAGAGCCAGAGGGACTGAGGGATTTGCCCAGAGTCACAGCTCTGGTGAGCCAGCTGCAGAGCAATTACAGAAATGCTACTTTCAGCCTATGCACTAAACATCCTCATCATAAACACCGTATGAAAAGAACGCATTACTTCTTCACTGCATGCAATGCAATCATGTGTGATATTTTATTTATTTAGGATGAGGTATAGCATGAATCTGAATGAAGAAATGACACCTCTGCAGAAGAACTTAAAATATATGCAGGCAGCTTCCCATATTTAAGTGAGGACACCACCAGAAGAAATACATAAAAGTACAAACATTCAGTAATGAAAGTAATCAAAGGCCTTTAATGAAGAGGGAGATAAGGGTCTGATGACAGCCCAGCTGCCCTGGAAGAACACCACCACCTAACTTTATTCAAAGGCACAGAGTATGTTTATAGTGGATTTATGACAACACTGGAGTCAGAAACAATTGTATTGATCACACCAGAACCAGAGAAATTGTATTGTCATATTGATGTCGGTTTTAAGAGACGTAAGCTGGTGTACCTTACACCTGCATCTTGCTGTGAAAAGCTCTCTGATAAATCAAATCTTAGCCTACACATCTTTTGCCAGCTTGATCAATACAGTATTTACATGCATCAGTAAAAAGCACAAGATTTTTAGTCTCGGAATAATAACTTGGTTTACATCCAGAACTGAGATTCTAGAAAGTGGCAAATCACAGTATCCTGTGTCACTATTATTGCAAGAGGTTACCTGAAGGGTAATCCCAGCAACCACTTTCCTCATAAGTTTCTCATCTTAGGTGACTTAGCAGAACTGTGATCAGCTGACGGTTGAAGGGACAGGAGGCCTGAGTGGGCAAAGCAAAGTAGGATGCTCAGAAGAAACCTGACTCCCACATGCCATGGTGGCAACAGTGCAGAACATCCTTTAAGAAAACATGCCTAAAGAAAAAAAATCCCACACTTGTTTCTTGTTTCCAACTTCCACTCCTGAAAGCCAGATTTATTTATTTTTTTCAATAAAACCATCCCCTGGGTTTAATAGCAGCTATTCTAGAGACTGAAGTTAGATTAATCACATCCCACTGGCAGCATTGTAGCTGAGTGCAAGGGAGGCCTTTCTGCAGAGCATCCCTGACTCCCCTGGATGGCTGAGTCGGGGCCGGTGCCCCAGGTTTACGGCAGAGTAATGCCGATGAGGGGCTGGAAGTCCTCATTGTCAGCCTGCCACTGGCTCTCCGTGTGACTTTGGAATTAAACACAATTTCCCCACGGCTCGCTGTGTCCCTTTTTGTCAAAGCTGAGCCACGCTGACAGAGGGTGATGTGTGGGGGAGGTTTACACTACCGCTGCAATTTCATGTGCTACCCATATCCTGTGGACAAATAAATACATTCACTTCTAAGGACAGTCAGTCTGTGCCATCCATCATCACTATAGACACAGAGGGGAGAAAAAAATGGTTGTGAAATATGCCCAGAATTCAAGCTAGTTTTGATACCGGTGGATAAGATGCCATTTTGGTGCAAAAGAGCTGAATGAAAGGCTTGAAACTGTGTGTAATAATTATAAGACTAGCAAACAAGGTTTCTCTTTCAAGATCTACACATTTACTATGTTATCATTTCTAATTCATATTAATCAGAGGGTTCACGAACTCGTAACTGAGAGCCATTTGCAGCATAAATAACTTTATCTGGCTTCTAAAAATACACAGATTAAATATGAAACAATAGGGTTAAATATAAGCAATATGTCTAGGTAATTAACCTGCTGTTTCCACAGATTAGTTTAGTTAATGCAGGTGGCACGACAGCACCCATCACTGTGGCAGGAAAATATCACTCAGAATTTAGGAACCCAAAGAAAAAAAAATGAATCCATAAAATTTGTTTCTCTCTCTGCCTGGTAGTTATTAAAATGGAATAACCTTAATATAATTACACAGCAATAGCACAGTAACTACAACATATTTACAGTCGCTTTCTAATAACAGATAATCCAACATACTCCTCCTCCCAGTGATTTGCCAAGTGGAGACAAACCCAATTTGAATCCTGCTTTTTGCAGCCTGGTGCAGTGTCTGTGCCCCATTATTACACTGCTGCTAACAGCGGCCTCGGACTGTCAATATCCTCCCTGCCATGGTTTACACTGGTAGTTGTTATTATATCAGACCATGAAAATTGATGGTGATAACACACTCTCTAGGAAGGCTCTATACATGTCAGTTATTCAAAATATGTCTCGTTAAATAAATATTTACAAGACTTTTGTTATTTAGCTTATAAACTGTTTGGACGGAGGCAGCTTTTTGAGCAGTTGAAGAGCGTTCCAAAGACTTACTGCAGATTAATCCATGTAAACCACACCACTGTGCTAAAAATTGCTATGGTGGTTCCTAACTGCCAAGTCTATATCCTTCCAGCCTAAGAAATACAGGACATATTTTCCTTTGTAATAAAATCTCTCGATAAAAGCAATAAAAAAACCTCAGTCCAGAACATGTGATTATCCTGGGGGAGGTGGAGAGGAATCATACCCATGGGATGACAGGGAACTTGTCTCATTCTTGCATCTGGGAGAATGGATAAAGGTTTGGATTATCTGAGCTACAGAAATAGGGGGAACCTTTAAACAGAAAGAGGGAAGAGGAAAGCTATTCACTGAATAGACTAGTAAATAATAGCTACTCGGAGTAATAATTCAACAATAACCAGTCATCCCCAAAACGTGTTTTATTTTGTCCTGGAGAAAGCCAAAGGACACCACCAACAGAAGAGGAGGGGGTTGTGGGGGGAAGAGCCAGTCCTGTTTCTTAGCTTCAGCTATCTCTGCCTCCCCAAGCCCCCCAGATCAGTGCTGTGCAAGGATTTCAAAACAGCCAAACTAATGAGGCTACATAAGGCAATAACGATGAAGCTCTGGGAGGGCAGACTCTTTTCACTCCTAAAGATTTCTTCTCAGCAAGCCAAGTTTCCTGGCGTAAAACCCAGAGAGCAAGGATGTTTTCCATGCTTGCAGGGTCAGGCTTGCAGAGTGTGTGTGTGCATGTCTCTGGGTTTCACACTGTGCCTCAAGCAGAGTCATCCAAGAAGCCGCAGAGCTTCACATCACATGCCGGCTTTCCACGAGAGGGAGCAACTCACCAGCACAAAAAACCCCTTTTTTTTTCCCACACCAACCACCAAATTCACTTGGAGCTCTCAATTTACACAGCTGACAGCAACCTTGATTTTTATCAGTTCTACTAGATTTGAGAATCATATACCCATTACTGATTTTTTCATGCCTAAAGTCACATTGGCTGCGTGCGTATTTACGCCCATCAAGGAAGAGTTAAAATGGACATCACCTATTTAGAGAAGCAATCCCCTCAATAAAAAGGAAACATTCACCTCTCCAGCTTTACAACAGCTGCTGGGCTAATTATTAGGATGCAAAAATGATGGATTTACCAAAACAATCAACTGAAGGCTTATTCTGTTTGTGTTGGGCGGAAGGGGCCTCAGTGCTGCTGGGGAATTGAAGCTGGGAGGGAGGTAATTCTAGATTTGCCTGAAGTGTGCTACCCGTGGAAGGTACTGGCTGCTATTCAAGCTTCCTTTCCCCTTTTCCTCCCTAACAGGAGAGTCAGGAAGCAAAAACAGCTGTCAAAAAGGGTTCAACGTTATCGATAAGCCCTTTGTGTCAACTGAAGCCCCTCCACTGGGAAGCCCAAACAAAACAGCTCAAAATCTGCATGTTGGTGGAAAAACATGTTGGGCCACATGTGGGATAAAGCAGCAAGAAGTAAGCACGAGTGTAACAGTCACAGTCAATTTTTACAAATGACTCTGCAATCCACAGAGGAGATCCCCAGAGGGACTCAGAGTTGTAGCCCTGATCCCTTCCCCTCCCCACAACCCCTCCTCCCCTGCCTGCAGCCACCGCAGCTCCTCTCCCATTTACAGCTCAGCTCTGCCAGAGCTGGCTTTTCCCAGCTTTTCCCCTTTTCCCTGTCCTTCCATTTGGAAAGATGTTTTGCTTTCTTCTTTCAGATGGTTGCACTTTAAGCATGCATGTTGAACTGCAGGAGAAAGGGAAGCAGTTTCTTCCCCACTGCTCATTCCTCATTTACAGGGCACTGGACAAGCAGCACAAGCACAGCTGGGGGGGGTTTTGGTCCCAAATTTAGATTCTTGTCAAGAGTTTTGTTCCTCTTCCCAGCCTGATGGGCTCATGTTTGGGAGTTATAGCTAAGCCCTGTGCTGGATTCCAGAAACCTGGCTTGCATTTGCACCTCTGCACTATATTTTTTAGCAGAGAGATGATTACCTGGTTCCTCCTGTGGCTGTCTGTTGTCTTATCTCCAAGGTAGAAAAGAGCTGATGTGGCACAGAGCAAAACAAAAGCTGGCCAAAGCTGTGTTGCCAGCTTCCTTGTTAAAATAAAAATGGACCAGTTAACAGTACTCCCCAAAATGACTGGAAGCTGCAATGAGTTGGAAAAGGTAACTTTTCTCTGCAAATATTCCTTTTTATATAGTCTCATCCTGACCTAATCCACAGTCAATGCAAATGTCAAAATACATAAAGTGCATTGGAACATTTGCTTCCTACTGAAAAGGATAACTCTGTTGTCTCCCAGGAAAAACTGGAAATGTGAAACTTTTGGTCCTATTTTACATAACATTTGCTCAAACTGTTGCTTTCAGGGAAACAGAGCTGTGATGTTTAAACCCATAGCCCACGGATGTGTTAATTTGAAATTTTTTACATCCTTTGGACTTAACAGCTATCTTTCAACATTTGTGATTCCAGGCTGGAAAGTCCTAACAGGCACCTGGGGACAATCCCAGCCCTGTGTGCATGTCTGTGCATTAGAGGTCACAAGCCATGTCCAATACATTAAGACCATGAAGGTTACAGCCCAGCTATGTAGGTTTGACTCCAGTTCCAGCTACAACAGCAGTAGCTCTGGAAGTCTGGAATTTAATCACTGGTGTGGCAGCCAGGATGGCAGACATCACCTTGGCAGCAGTGGAAATCATGGGCCCTCTTATTCTGTTGCTTACTTTAATCCTTCTTTCAGCCCTGCAGAATATGCCAGCACAAGACATACTCTGGTCTGGGGTAAGCAGGCTGATACAATCCAAACACATTTGACACCTCTTATCCTGCACAATTTCAAGTCCCAATTAGATTGATCACATGTAAAGTAATTTGTGAATCATCTTTATTATTTTGTGTATCAAGAACCATTCATAAGAGTTATATTACTCTATAAACTCAGCTGGGTTCCTCTAGCACAGAAAGAAGATCTAAAATAAGGGCTGGAAAAGTCTGGCCTTCAGCTTCCATTGAGATGAAATGGCTCAACCAGAAACTGATTCTGATGATAAAAATCCCCCTTCACAAACAGTCATCTGCACCAAAGACTGCAACAAGAAACCATGCCAGGGAACTATATTTGGCTCCCATGTCATTGGAGTCATCCTAGTGGTTTTAGGGACAAAAAGGTGAAGGGTGAGGTGAATATGTCTAAAATTTTGAGCGTCAAAGAGATACACCCATTCATAATGTAGTATAAAGAGATGTCTGCTGAAACATTTGCAACAACCACAGCTCCTGGGTCCACCAGGAGGACATACCCCCCAGCATCAGCAATTCAACAAGTTTCAGGGGAGGTTCTATAATCTTCAAGAGCTCCCCACTTGCTCTTAGGGAAAAACTGCACTTTCTGGTCTCTTTTACAGACAGCACCAGCATATGACTTGTTGCCAGCCACAGAGATGAGACTCCATTTATGGACTGGTCCCAGAGTACCTAATGACTTTCAGGTCTTAGAAGAGCCTCAGTGAAGCTCCAGTCATAGTTCCTTCATTTGAGAGGTTGGATGTTGGCTTCAGTTTTCTACTTTTAAATCCTCAGGACTTCTATTTGTAGGTGAAGATGATTCTGTGTCTTTTCGAAAGCAACCACAATATCTCTTCCACCAAGAAGAAACAAAAACACTTAACTCTGCTTTCTTTTACAAAAAGGACATCTGGAAGAAGCCCAAGTTTACCCTCAGGAAGATGGCATCATCACAAATCTGGTCAGAAGCCTGTGTAATGATGACAGAGGGAAAGGATTTCTTTTGCTTCATCTCATGCCACAGTTCCTACCTACTTCAAGCACTGGTAGTGCCCAGCTCCCCACCATTAGCTGCTGATACTAAAATAGCTGCCAGAGCAGGCTGACAATCCACCTCAGGAACAGCCTTAAGAAATGCCTAAAAGAAAAGTGACACGCTAACCTATTTCCACAGGCTCACTTGCCCCATTTTTATAGTGTTTCCAACTATCACTAGCAGAGACAAGATATTGGACACATGATCTTGCTGGCAGAGCCCTTCTTAGACTGTTAGAAATTTATTAGGAAAGGAGTGGCCTTTATTTCTTTATGCCCTAAACAAATATTCAATTTTTGAAAATTCATCCAGAAAAAACAATGCAATAGGAGATATTCTGGGGCATTTTTGATGCCAAGCAATCAAAACCTTCTAGTTTGTTTGTTTTTTATTTTTCCCCCCTCTTTCTTACACTCTCTCCAGCAAAAAGTAGAACACAGTTTAGCTCCTTGTTGTGCACTGGTTGTAAGTGCTAGATCAGAACTTCTTGAATTTGAAAATAAAACGTTTAAATCAATAATTATAGTAATAATTCAAATGCAGTGTTGCTTAATAATGCTGTTTAACTCTAAAAGAGCAAGGCCATGAATTCTTGTATAAGCCTAAATGAATGGCTGGTTGTATGCCTACAATTATGGGTACCTGACATCTTATCCCAGAGGCAAACATGATGAAACATAAATGAACAAACTCATTGAGGAGTTACATTTTGAAGTTAAGCATCACACATTACAAGTGTGCAAACTTATGTGCACATGTCAAGTCTGGACAAGCTGATCCATAATGCCCTTGGCTCTATGGAAATATCCCACTTTTAATATTTGGGGATGATCTTGTTCAAAGAAACAGGGGCAAAGAAAAAAAAGACTACCAGTATGCTAACAACCAACACTACCTAAAGGTTGAAATTATTAAACCAACAAAGGAATGGGTAGTTAACACAAAGGTCAGAAAAATGTATTTAACGTAATTAATCTCCCCATGTCTTGATAGAGCCAGGGCAGGGGCCCTAAATCAATGTTATGTTTGAGGTGTGATGTAACACAAAGGTACAAAAAGTGAAGGATGGAATGTCAGCCTTAACTTTAAACATCCTTTTATTTGTTAGACTGTATAACACAACACTAACCTTACTAAAACATTGTATTTGGTGTGCTACATAAAACCTCAGCGTGTAACAGGAGGTAACTGAGTAACATCCAATCAGCCACACAAACAAAGGCGACTTTCTTGCAGTCTTTGAAAGGGCTTTTGGAGACAGCTTTGTTACCAGCAGCAAAGATTCAAGCTTAGTCTACCTGTATTAATTAATTCCCCACACCCAGAGCCCCCCACTCCCCCACCCAATTAGATTTCGGATAAGCAGCAAACTCCTCTCTGCTTTCCTCAGCTGTGGCTCAAAAAACCTTACGAATTTTGCAGCCTGTGGAAGCTGCTTGTTAGAACGTTTAAGAAAGTTCTCTTTTAGCACAAGCTAGCAAGAAAAAAAGGACAGGTCCCAGCAGCCCTTATCGCAGCATCATTTGCATATTGGGTTAGGCTACTTAATAGTCTCATTAGCACCATCTGTTGGGAACCTGCTAATAATGCAACCCAAAAGGTAATTTCTCTCAAGATGTGAGAAGTCACAGGAACAGGCCAGGAACAAGGACAGGGTTGTTTTCAGGCCCGTTAGGATTTAGTGAGCATCAGTTTGGTTGTACTGCAGCCTTTCAGCTTCACCTGTAGTTGCAACCAAAACAGCTCAGAGCACTCTGCTTGCTCCTGCACTCGCCAGGGACCACAAATCTGCCACAGGACTTTGATCCACCCAGCTTATGGCAAGCAGAAAACGGCGCAGTTCCTTGCAGGAGCTGCCCAGCACTTTGTGGTATGGTTTTTGAAGAGTACTCAGACCAGGAACATGTTAAAAGAGGCCATCCAAACCTCAGCACATGTAGACTTCCAAACTTGGTGGCTCACCATAGCAGATTGCTAAACCTCTTGAAGAGGTCCACACAACTGGAAAGGTGAAAGAGCTGTGGACTTTTAAGTAAGTAAACCCAAAGCACTTCTTACAATAACAGAGAAGTACATAAGCTGGGAGACCTCTGAAAAAGCTGACTTTGCCAAATTAGTATTGGAGTCCAAATCAAATGTCTCTGCTTGGTTTGTTTTTACGGTTGGCCAGCTTCAAGATTAAGATTTAAATAATGAAGTCAAGGCTGGTTCCTCAGCCTGAAGTAAACTGGACTCTATCCACTGGCAGCCAAGGGAGTGGTGGGTGCCCTCAGCACACAACACAGATATGTCCAAAATCACAGCAAGCTGAATTGCTATTGGAGCCAGGGGAACTCAGCAGGGGTGGTTCTGCTCTTCACCCTTCCACTTCCAGCTCATTCCAAGCCCTGTACCATACCCAATTGCTTATCCTTCAGTATTATGTTACTTGGGACCATTGCTGAAAGTATTTCACATTCATTCCTTCAATACAGGTGGTTATACTATCAAATGGGAATTAATACAAATTAATAGGAAACAGATGAATTCCTTCCTTTCATTCTGGATTCTTTCCTTTTCAGCAAGCCCTGTTCTTTCCCCTCAAACCTCCTGGATTCCTATTATTTTTTGATATTGTGCAAGTAGGTGAATTTGGAATCCAAACCTACCCCTGGAGTATTGATTTTTCTGGATCAGTTTCATTTTCCACTAAATAATATATCAACTCCATTTCTACTTTCACAATTGGCCTGAGCTAAGGTGTGCCAAGAGTGGAAGCCTGAACTTCTGATTCCAGGGCTGGATTTAAACCACACATATTGTTGCCTAATAAAAAGAATGGGTGCTTCCCCCCCTCCCTCTTTTTTTTTTTTTGGCAAAATGTTTAGTGGTTTCTAAATTAATCTGAGCATGATGTTCAGTTCCAGGGCCCATTGTTGACTTCTTTCCCAGCCTCTCTTTTTCTGGAATTCTCCTTTTTAGGCGAGAACAGCTGTGCTCTTATATCTCTTCAATGTGGCCATGTTACAAAGGTGAATACTTCTGCATTTGTTCCATCACTTTCTGTTTAATTCAAAACTAATTGCTGATACATTTTTTTTGTAGGGCTTCTGGGACTTGGAAATTATGGGATAAGGTTAGCACAGTAGTTCTGTTTTGTTCATGAAAGAATGTAGAATGGATTTGTTTAAAAACTTATCTCAATTACTCACAGAAGGTTCAGTACGGGCTATTTAAGGTCTCCATCCTTTAACAGGATTCGTTTGCATTATGGGAAGGAATAAACAGTTCTCATCTAGATCTCATCTAGACTGATGTCCGCATTAGATCCCTGTGCAAAGGCATTAAAAAAAGGTTCCCTGTCATACAACTTTTTCAGGCAGGAAGTGAGATACAGAAGGATGAAATGCCTGGTGCAGCAAGCTGATGGAAGATGGGCTGCTTTCTGGTATATGATGTCTCTGGATTAGTTTGTATCAGAGGATAACTTTACATGCACAGTGATACCTTTGTGTATGCTTGCTGAGAAAAGGAGAACAAAAAAGGCACCGTAATGCTTTGTATGCCTTGCAAATGATATGGTCCTTCCTGGAGAACGTGGTCTTGGTTGTCCAAAGACAGCAAGCAACTCCAAAGACTCGTGTTATTGCCAAAGTTGCATGGCCCAGTTGTTCCATCATATTCAAAGAAATGTAATACAAAACAGACCTGCCTGAGGAGCATATGTGCATGTGAATATAGGTCCTTTGAGTGGAAAAAAAACCACAACTACCAGGCAAATCCCATGTCAGGTCAAAACAATGGGAGAATGGCATTCAAAAAAAATCTGAATCATTCATTAAAAGCATTTTCAGGAAGAAAAAGGTGAAAGAAGGATAGATGAAAAAGGACTTTTATGAACTTTTAAAACTTTTCCTTATCATACTCCCCATACGTATATATTCATGTCTTTTTCCCCACAAGCATGGGGAAATGGACAGGTAATCAAATATTTCAAGTCTGGATATAGAAGATTACTTTAACATTTTTAATTCCCTTTCCCCCATTTGTCTCAGCTAAAACAATTTATGAAATATGCCCTGAACTTGTTTTTTTTGCATTAGTGTCCCTGGACCTTAATTGGACATGCAGCTATTACCCATTGAAGAATGATTACTCCACTTCAGGTACATTGGCAAATTCCAACCTAACTTCCACAGAAGAGGAAAGGTTCTGAAATAGTTTTTTTTTCTCCTCACAAAAATATATTTTTTTTTTTTTATTTTTACATTTAGTGTGGTATACTGCTTAATAACATATTTATAAGAGCTCCCCTACCTGTCTCTTTCTGGAATTATAAAACACACGTACCCACCTGCTGTCTGCAATACAAGTATTTACAAGCTTCTATAGTGATCACAGAATTTTCCCTACAAGTTTGTTCTGTGTTTTTCATTTCCAGCTGCTAATGGCTCTTAGAAAATAGAAGACCTAGAGGTAAAGGTGTGACTTAATCACACACTATAAAAATCTGAAAGTCCCCACTGTATTTTAATATAAAGGAAATTCACTTTTCCCCAGGCAGTATCGTTTATTATATCTGCATATGCTTTAGAGTTCTAGTGACTGTTTAGGTGACACAGCAGAGTTAATGACACTGTTAGATGCTGCCAAAAATCAAATATTGCAGGTTACTGATCAATGGAATACATCCCTGCTGCAAAATTTTAAAGTCTCTTCACAGTTTGGTTTTTGCCCTTTTCCTTTTTTTCTTGGTTTTTGGACTGGTGTCCATTCAAATTTATTTTTTGAGATTAAAAGAGCAAAGTAGTAGTATTTAACTGAACATGAAGACAATGATGAGTTAAGAACAGGCAGACCTTTCCCCAGAAATTAAAGTTGCTAGGGTGGATTTCCCCACAGGAAGTTGTAAAATTTTATTCAGTTCTAAAATGGGCAACTCATTAGCAAACTACAGTGTAAGGACCCACCCAGTCTGTCAGTGTGGGACAGGCGAGCAGTCTTATTTCATATTCCTGGTATACTTCAGTTGATGAACTTCAGCAGAGAAACTTCACTGAAATTTTCCAATAAATTTCAGAAAAGTGTAACTGACTCTAAAAAAAAATTTCTCATGATGGCAGTTGAAAGAGGAACCACTCCAGCAACCAGGATTTGTCCTGCTTAATTTAGCAGTCACTATTTTCCCTGAGATGTTGGTTAGGTAGGAAGCCAGGACAAGCTCTGTCACATCCCAGGTCTAACTGGGAGCTCTGACCACTGCTCTTGTCCTGGTGAGTCCATCTATGAGCAACTTCAAAAGTCTCCATTTCATTCTGACAGAGTAAGCTCTCTTTTTCCTATTACAAATGTAATTGCCTGAAAGGAAGATTATCTCCATTACTGCTCTGTTTGGGAAATATTATCCTGAATAAAATGAGTAGAAGTTAGTCCAGTACTATGAAAGAAAGCCTGCCTGAACTGTGCAATTCAAGGATATAAAATTTTCAGGAGAACCATTGCTAGACACTTAGGCAAAATATTTAAACACTTTAAGTATATTCTTCATATTCCTAGAACTAATATGTTCCTTGAACATCAGAGGAATCTCATTAAAAGATTTTTCTCATTAAAAAAAATCCTCCTAAACTCCATTACACATGTAAGCATGTATGTGTGTTTTAAATGTGTGTGTATATGTGTATAGACATGTAGACAGTGAAGTATAAGGACGTATGTAAACAGCTACTGCAAGACAGAATGAACCTATTGTGTTGCATATTAAAAGGAAAAAAAAAAAAAGTATGTGCTCTCATTTCTGGAGGTGTCTATCCCAGTGAGCTCAGCTGACTTCCAGAAGAGCAGAGCTTCCTAGTCTCTGGGTATTTTGTGTGTGCTAGTTTCACTGAACCTTCATAATTCATATTACAGCAGGTCATTATCACCCCCTTCCAATGCTTCCATATTTTAATGTGTTTCATATGGGTTATGGTGTATTTCTTTTTTTTAATGTCTCAACAGTTTCTAGTTTACCAGGTAATATTTGTGCTGCCCTTTCAGAATGATCATATTTCCACATTAATGTCTAGGAAATTTTCCAGCTTTCTTTACCATATTTTCAAGCTTTCTCATGTTACAAGGGTAAAACATAATAGAATCTACAGGTATTTTATTCTTTGGCTATGTACAACATAATATTTATGTATGATTTAGTCCATCTGACCATCCAACAGAATTCTGGCCTTCTAAAGGCAGTCACAGATTTTGTATGTCACATGTTGCCATCAGTGATGATTTTTTTCAGTTCCATGACATTCCATAGCAGATATGGAAATTCTGTTCCCCCTCATCATTTTTTTTTTAAACTATGTTTTTTTTTTTCTTTCCATACTGAACCTTCTTAAAAGTTGGATTGAATCTGTTCTAAGTTTTTCCTTGGATATGCTTTTGTACATAAAAATCAATGTGTTGCACCTCTTTTATCCACTTAAAAAGTCCAGTGCTTGCCGATAGCCTCAGGTCTATAAAAATGGAATGTCCTTTCTGATAAGGTTAATTAACAGCTCTGCTTGAGTGGCTTAATTGAGTATAAATTTCCTATTATTCTTACACAGCTCCAAAGAATTCAATTTCTTTTTTTTTTTCTTCTGGGGGAGCATTGTGTTACATTTTTATCTTTTTCTCCTTTCTCTTTTTGTCCTTTAAAATTTGTTTGAAATCTGACTTAAGGAACGGAACAACAGCTCAAGATCCCTCCAGCATCAGTCCCACAGAACAGTTGCCCACTGACACCATGCATGATAAAGCTACTTCAGAGTTCAAACCTAAAGTGTATCACATGCAGTTGTGCATGATCAAAAATCCCATAGTTTGACTCATTTCACTGGTACCACATTTGGAGCAAAACTAGACTACAGGCTTTATTCCTACTGTGGCCTTCACAGTCATCATGCCAGTGATAGATGGGACTATGACTAGTAAAGTCCAGTGTCATTTTGTTTCCTTCACAATCTCACAAAACTCTGCAGTTTTATTTCTGCTAGTATTGCTCAAATCACCTGTTGGGAGGATAACTGTGGGATTCCATTCCTTTACCATCATCTACAGGCATCTTCTTTCTGCCCTTTTACAGCTCTTCTAAGATCAGGACAGGTTTTTGCCTAACAAACTGGCTTCTTACATCAGTTGATTCTTTTGCTGACCATTAAGCTCAATAAGAGAGATATTACCATTCAAGAACAACACACAATCCAGATTACTCCTTCTAGTCTTAAATCCTATGCCAGACATCCAAAGTGGCCAACCCCCAGAGGAATGAAAAACTTTATAAATTCACTCACATTGCAAGATCCAGTAGAGGCAGGAGCAAAGTGACCAAGGACCAATCCAGCTGATGACACTTCTTCCTCTTCTCCCAAACATACTGATGTCCCAGCCACCAAGGGCTCTGCCTACAACAAGCAGCTGAAGGGGACCTTCTGCTAACTGAAGAACCCACACAGCATGTTCCTCACATAGATAAGCCCCTACAAAACCATGGAAGGCAGAGCCAGCCTTTATGCTGTTATTTGGAGCCAGGACACCTGATGTTAATTCTGAAGGTGGGGGCATCTGGGGGTGATCTCCTAATTGTTTCCCACCCAAGGCTGGCCAGACCCTGGGTGAAAACCAGGCAGGAATGTCTCTCCCACCTGATTGTGGACATCATCTACATGTCCACCCTCATTTAGGGCTGGGGGTTTAAACCCCAGCACTTCAGTTGATACAATCTGAGGTAGAACCATATTAATATTTTGTGTTTATTTTGCATTCTCAGCACAAAACAAAATAAAACAAAAACACTTCAGCTTCTGTGGTTTGGGATAGCACTGCTTTATGAAAGGCATTCAAGTAGGTTAGAAGAACTGGATGACTCCTTAGAAATTGAAGCTTGGTCTCTTTGGGGACAGAAATACCTGTCACCAAATTTGGCACCAAGTTGTGTAAAACAAAGATATGGTCTCTGAAATTGTTTCCAATGAATTAACAGTATGCAAACTTCCTTTCCTCATTTTTTCCATCTTTTCAACTGTTCCTTCTAAGGAAAAAATAAAAACACTAATAACAATAAAGATAAATGGAGAGTAGGAATCATTTATTCTTCCCCTCCCTTCTAAAATCATACTTGAAGCCTACAGATGTAGAAAGACAAATAACTAAGTGGCTCACTTGGGCTTGCTTCACATCTAAATACTGCAACTCAGTCGCAGGCTGAGCCAAGATTGATCTTGTGCATGACCACCAGCATCTCAGATGATGTGACCTGAGACACAGGGACCCCACTACCTCTGCTTGGCTGCTTCTGCAAACAAACTTCAGCATCCACTGTCAAAAGATACATAAATATAATCATCCATACAGTCTTGGATTAGCCCTCAAATTACTATCTTCACATAGCCAAGGGTTTTAAGCCCATCTACTTGATTGTAGCTAGCTCAGCTTCCCCTGATCCCTTTGAGCTTAGATGAGTTTACCAGGGTTACCAGGAAGCAAATGGCAGCTCAAAGAATTAACTTTCAGGTTAACACATTTAATTCTGAACCATTAGTCACTTCCCTAAAACTGTTTTCTCTATGCATGTACTCAACTAAAGGAAAATGCACCCAAGTGATTCAGAAGCAGTATTTTTCTTTAGGGTTTCCTGGTGCAAATATCAGGTACAAGAATGAAGCTGAAACGGTTTTCACATGTCACTAGACCCAGAGATGAAAGCATATCCTTATCAATATGCACAGTTTGGGTGTATTTTATTTTTCATGATGTGGCAGTGTAAACAAAAAGCCCACAAACATGCACCAGTAATGTCACTTGGAACATTTGTATTCACTGATTTTCATAACTGACTTGCTTTCAGGAGGCATTTGTATTAATATTTGTTTGATGTTTAGCAAATCTCCCTCTCTGTTCTTGTGATGAAATATTAAATCTGAGTTCTTTTGAAGACATTTTAGCTGCAGTCTAGTGTCTGGCATTTTTTTGCAAGCATTTACAGTCCAAAGCATAACGTATAGCTAATGTCAGTTCTAGTCTTGCTCCAGGAAAAAGGGAGCTGCCTTCCACTCTGTGGGAGCAGGACCTGGTTCTTACAGGGAGATGTATTCTGCATAGACCCTCTTCTGCTTCTGTCAGCTCTTCTCAAAAAATCTGAGTTATATTCTGCAAATTCACAGAGGCATTTAACTCACGGGGGAACAGTTGCACTGCAAACATGGGAATTGCTTGCCTGTGTAACATCTAAAACCAAAAGAATTTGACTGAAATTGCCAGCCACTCCTGGAGATACACCAGTTTACACCAGGAACAGATCTGATAGAGTTCTGTTTAATTCAGATGCATTATTTTAGGTGACAGAAGCGGAAAGTCCAATACTGTGAGAAGAACCAGCACATAAAGTTTGGAAGTGTTCAGTCATGGCTGTGACCTATAGGAGCTATGAGAAAAGATAAAAAGATGCTGAAAACCCCCCTGAGTTGGTACATAAAATCATGGCATCAACCCCGACCTGGAGTAAAATCCACTGAGCACAGTGTCTTAAACTCAGCTCAGAAACAATAATCATGACCTTAGCCAGCAGCAGATTTCTCTGGGCACAACACACTGGCAAAGGGGTTTAGATCATGTCTCTGACCCAAACTTTCCTAATTAGTAACCATGGGGATTTAGTTTATTTCCTTGATGTTTTGCAGCGCTGAGAATTTGCACTTCATTTTCTGAACAAATCTATAGTTTAGCTGGAATCCCATCTTTAGCTTGTTATAGAAAAGGAGTTGTGTAACTCAAAAGAGAAAACAAAGTTGAAAAGCCAGACCAGAAAGGCTGGCCTGCAAGCACTAACATTTTCCACTCCTGAACAGCAGCTTGCAATCCTGGTGGCCTGGCTTCAGCTAAGTCAAATATTAAGCAACACTTGTAACTTTACTGATTGGATTTTTAACATCTCTCTCTCTCTTTTTTTTTTTTTCTTTCCCTTTTTAATTGTTGTTACTCTGCTTTGCCTGAAAGCTGCAGCATCTCACTGTTTATTATTCCCACTTCAGTCAAACCCTGTCCAAAATTAACACGTTGCGTTCTGCAGCTGCTTTCCAGATCCAGTGATGCCAAAATGCGAGGAAATGTAAAACAAACACATGGAAGCTCTTTCAATTAGCACAGAATTTGATCCTGCAAAAAGAAATGAAGCAGATAGGCAGTTTTACACTGATGAGTAAGCCTAACCGAACATTTATGAAGTTAATCATCTGTTTAAAGTGAGTGCAGGATCAGGTCCTAGGCAAAAATGAAAAAGCTGCAGTAACAAGTGTATTTATGTTCTGTATTCCTTCTGGACTTTTATTAAGATCAAAGAGCCCTCTGAAAAGCAGAAAAGCAAATAGGTTGCAGATGAACGAGCAAAAAAAGTTTCTGAGCAATTACTGATTTAAAGCATCATTTTTTTTCTTTAAAACTGCCAGCTTCATGGCTGGCACAAACAAATAACTGCATAAAACTCAACTCCCCCTCCTAATTCCTCAAAATTTGTAATAAAAATGATTCAGTAATTGAAAGTCAATGGGAGTTAGGCACCTTTTGTGCCTTTGAAAATCTCCCCCAAAGCCTTTTCATCTGTGCCTTGCTGTTCTCTGCCTGGGTTTTATGAGGGTTTATTAAGAAGTAGCCGTTTGAGACTCCAAACACAAAGCAAAAAAAGAAAAAAAAAAAAAAGAAAGAAAAGGCAAAAGTCAATAAAACCAGAAAACTAGTTGGTCTGATCAGTGTCAAGTTACATTGTTTTCAACTTGAATTAACTGTAGCTATCAATAAAACTATAGAAATGGGGAAGTTGCTGTTATAAATTAATGATTATTTGCCGTGAGCTTTAACAGGGCTGTGTGTGCCACATTTTATTGTGATGGTTTATTCTTATTTGGTACAACAGTAATTGGGTCTTAAACATGATAAAGCATCCTAAATGCTGCATTGGTAGCAGAGCTGTCTGCAGCAGGTTTTTAACTCTAGTTAAAAAAGGTTAATCAAAGCTAATGAATCTATTTTATCCATTGCTACAAGTATATCAAAAAAATGTACCACCAGGCAAAGGAGCTAAAATATGAATTGTTCAACTGTGAACATACATTTTCAGCATGGTAATTCTGCCAGCCCCTTGTTATATATTGGAAATCTTAATAGTTTGAGGCACTTCTACGCCTGCCACTGGCAGAGGAGGGGAGAGGGCTGACACTTGCAGAGAAATAGGGAGAGCTGTCTCGCAGCCTTCACTAGGACAGCAGTGAGGCTGTTGATTTGCCATCCTTAGAGCACCCTGATGTTTTATATGACAACTCTAAGGAGCCCCACAAGAGGTCTAACTCATTTGGCCGTGTTTTCATTTCAAAGCCACAGTCCACAACTGCACTCTGCAAGCGATGCTGGGTGGTGATGGAAGGTGCCTCCACCACAGCTGCTGTGAGCTCCCCCCGCCCAGCAAACCCTGCTCACCTTCTCCCTTTGATCTCTTTCCTCCTCCTTTCCCTCTCCCCAAGCACATCTTCACGTTTCTCATAGTTTTGCAAATCTAGGCATGGAGTCAGGAGGAAAAGGATCACGATAGCAGATTTGTGTATCTGTTGTGTTTGCATGCATGGAGAGAGGGGAAGGTTTCTCTACTAGCCACTGTGCAAGATTAGAGAAAATTAATTAGGGCAACACTGCTGCTATCCCACCCTAACAAGATATCCCTCCTTCCTTAGTAGCCCCATCGATTTCACGTATAAGATAAGGCAGCAAAGTCTGGCCCTTGGTGATGCTCTCTCAGTCCGATGAGGAATTTTCCCAGGCACCCCCAAGGCCATCTTTACCAAAGTGCAAATGCTCCAGTTTCAAAGCCACCAGCAAAAGAGAAGCAGCCGGGTCACAGCCAACCCCTCGTTTGTCCTGAGCTTCCTTCTCAGTGCCAGGCTGGGAGAGAAGCACTGAGCAGAGACACACAGCCCCTGCTCTGCTGCTGAGGCATCAAGTGGTGGAAGCAGGGAGCGTTCCACCTGCCCTTGTGATCCTACAATCTCTGCAACTGCATCTTGCAATCCCTGCTTTCTGGGTTTTCCTTCTGTTTTTTTTTCCTTTGGCTGAATCTTCACCTTGGAATGGGAAAAGTGGTCAGAGCGATTCAGACAGGCCAGGCGTGCTGGGTGTTGTGCTGACAGAGGGTAATTAAAAGGAATAAATAACATAAAAAAGAGGCAGATGCCTCCATTCTCATCTTCCCATGACCAGTACCTTCCCAGTTTCAAGATTTGTGGGTGGGTGGGGGCAAAGCTAGAAAAGGGAGGTTGATATAAAGGCAGGCACAGCCCTCTGGAAATACAGAGGGGAAAAGCCCAAGGACTAATTGAAGCCTTGACAAGGGAGAGACACAGCACAGGTTTCAACACAACACCCCTCTGACCAGACCTCCTCATATTGACAAGCTACAACACCCCATCCCCCCCACGTTTAATTTTAAGGGAGAAAATAAAGACAGAAAAAGAAAAAAGAAAAAAATAATCCCAAACTAGTTGCAAAATCCAGGGCCTGTTAGACTTCAGCTAATTAGAAAAAATGGGTTTCTTCCCCCATCCCCTCCTGCTCCCCCTCTTCCCTTTCTTTCTTCAGCACCTTTTCTTTCAAACATTTAGTCTCAGGAGGGGGAATCCAGCCTCTTGGCTGGGCTGTTTTCAAAACACGCCTTTGAATGCTTCTCCCTAATTCACGTCTTTTGTTTTTCCGCTTTTGTGTTTGCCAGTTTGACCATATAACGTTATACATCTGGTGTATAGCTTGTTGGGGGCTTTCTTTCTCCCAGGGATCCTATGCATTCCCTATAGGACCCTCCTGGGCTTCCATTCGAGCTATCGTGTAACATAAAGGGGGCTAAAGGAGGGCCAAAGGGATGAAAGCGAGGAGGAGGGGAG
>NW_008604796.1:0-5080 GCF_000691845.1 Merops nubicus
CTAAAGGATTCTATGATTCTAAGGCATATATTGGAACACTTGGCATCAGCATCAGGTACTTTTTTTATTCACATTTTAAATGCAAGATTTCTCATGTGTTTTCCTTACCACCGTAGTTACTTGATAGCATGAAGTGTAGCCAAAGCCTTTGTTACTTGACAAGTGCTGAATTTTTCTTGATTTTTAAATTGCCAGTGAATTTTTCCATAATTTTTCTTTACGACATGCACTGTTTTCAGAACATATGGACTAGCAAGCTACATGTGTCACTGATCTTCTGTGATGATGATGAGCAACTTTTAGAAGTTGCTGAGTGCCTGTAGTTAAGGCCCTCGCCTGAGTTTCAGCAGGTCTGTGTTTGTACTGCTCAGCCTTTGGAAAGGCACAGTGGATGCTCTGCCCAGGGGTGATGGTGTTATAGTTGGGGAGAGTTAATGAAGTAGCCCCTTCATTTCTCTAGCTCCCAGGAGATGGACCTTTCAGATGACTTGCTGGACCATGGTGCTTCTGCAGCTGGTTCAGGAGGAGCTCCACTGCCCAGACAGGCAGCTGCGAGCAGCAATATCAGGAGCTCCAATAAGCTCAAATATCTTCTTTAGTAAATAACTAATACCTAATATTTAATATCTAACTATATATAAAGGATATATCTACATAAAAAATACAAATATATAAACATCAAACAGCAGATATCATTTAGATGTTTGCACACAGCATCCTCCTGGAGAAACTCCTGCTCATGGTTTGGATGGGCATACTCTTAGCCTGGTAAAAAACTGGCTGGAAGGCTGGGCCCAAAAAGTAGTGGTAAAGGGAGTTTAATCCAGTCGGTGGCCAGTCACAAGTGGTGGTCCCCAGGGCTCAGTATTTGAGGCCTGTCTTGTTTAATAGCTTATCAATGATCTGGATGAAGGGATCAAGTGCACCCTCAGGAAGTCTGCAGATGATACAAAGCTGGGTGGGAGTGTAGATATGTTTGAGAGTAGGAAGGCTTTTCAGAAGGACCTGGACAGGCTGGACTGATGGGATGGTATAATGGTATAAGGTTCAACAAGGCCAAGTGATGGGTCCTGCACCTGGGTCACAAGAACCCCATGCAACGCCACAGGCTTGTGAACAAGCGGCTGGAAAGCTGCCCACCAGAAAGGGACCTGGAGGTGTTGATCCACAGCCACCTCAACATGAGCCAGTGATGTACCCAGGCTGCCAAGGCCAACAGCACTCTGGCTCATATTAGATATAATGTGGCCAGCAGGACTAGGGAAGTGATTATGCCCCTGTACTCGGCACTGGTGAAACCATAGCTCAAGTACTGTATTCAGTTTTGGGCCCCTCACTCCAAAAAAGACATTGAGGTGCTTGAGCGTATCCAAAGAAGGGCGACTAAGCTGGTGAAGGACCTAAAAAACAAGTCTTATGAGGAGCAGCTGAGGCAACAGGGGTTGTTTAGCCTGGAGAAAAGGAGGATGAGCCGAGACCTTCTCACTCTCTACAACTACCTGAAAGGAGCTTGTAGTGAGGTGGGGATGGGTCTCTTCTCCCAAGTAACAAGAGACAGGACAAGAGGAAGAGACCTCAAATTGTACCGGGGAGGTTTAGGTGGATATTAGGAAAAATTTTGTCACCAAAAGCATTATTAACCATTGGAACAGGCTGCCCAGGGAAGTGGTGGAGTTGCCATCTCTGGAGGTGTTTAAAAGACATGTAGATGAGGTGCTTAGGGACATGGTTTAGTGGAGGACTTGGTAATGTTAGCTTAAGGGTTGGGCTTGATGATCTTAAAGATCTTTTTGAATGCAAATGACTCCATGATTCTGTTCTTTGAAATCTGGCAGCCTTCACTTCTGTGCCTCTCTTTACCATGTATAGCACTGGGACTGAATTTTCCATTTGCTGATGTTTTTCTGCTTGGCTTGGGGAAGCTCTTGTTCTTTCTTAATTCTGACCATGGTCTACAGCTAAGCCTCTTGGCTTTATTCGAAGGTGATGGGATATAGGAGCAACATAGTTATTTACTGTTGGTAGAGCCACAGTACATGTCACAGGAAGGCTGTTATCAGCATGATAACTCTCTCCTTGGCCTTTTGGAGACTAAACAAGCAATTTCTCATGCATTGCAGATGACTAATGAACTTCACTGACTTCATCCTTTTTCAGCTGAGTTATGTTCTAGGTCTAGCGAGTTCATACACAAATATTTAACCAAGCCTTTTGAGCTAGCTGGTCAAATGTCATTTGTCTGATCTGAAAACTAATGATGTGGTTCGTATCTTATCTCTAGTACTACCTGTGTAGCATGTTGCAAGCATTGATATTACATAAATTGTTGAACACTGAAGTTATCACTAAACCTTAATACATGCTGATCAAATACCTTTGTCAAATTGCTGCCAGAAATAAGGCAGAGGACAATATTGCGACTCCCTACAAGGCACTGAGGAAAGTCCTATTTGAAAGTAGTAAGAGCTTAGTAGCTGAGGTATTATTCACAGCAGAAAGGGAAAGATGGTTTCCACTGGCTACTCTGCTAACCTGCTCAATGAAAATGTTCAGTGAAATCTCACATTATAACATAAGGACATAGGAGCCTGAGGACAGATGTACTGTACAGCCATCCCCTTCTTGCCTTCTCTAAACCCTTCACAGTTTCACAGATGTGAGGAAAGAAAATGCCTTTCACAGCCTATCACCATTACCTGAGAGACAAATAAGACACTTAAAAATATATTTAAAAGAATATATACACACACGCACACACACACAAGGTATCTAAGAATATATCAATTTTAACACTTCCTTCCAGTGTCACACCACCTAAGGGATCAGTACCATTTTGGCTATGTATCTCAAAAGATGTACTGGGATGGACTGAGTGTTGGCACGTGACAGGGCCTGTTTTGCTGGCTCAAAGGAACTGAAATGGTCCCTGATGTGGTCATTTGGGCAGTACCTGTCTAATCTGACATTAATTGTCTGAAAGTCTGGATGAGCTCCCTCTCTAGTGTGTGGAGAGAAATAGGCACTGTCAGAGGACACTGACACTCATTTAATTCTCACCCACTATCAATAGGTGCTGGACAGAGACCCCAGTGCCTGAGGTGAAGAGCAGGAGAGTGGTCAGAGTGAGACCAGAGCCTAGGGAGTGATGGGGAAGGGCTCTCCTGTGAGGCGACTCCTATCCAGGTAGCATAGAAATGGGGACTTCTCACCCCTGCTGGGGATCTGGGGCTGTAAAACCCAAAGCTTCTCAACAACAGGACAGGGTAAAAAAAACAACCCACAACCTGTTTTAAACAAAGCTGTCTAGGGAGGTATTTGCTAAAGAGCAACTCCGTTTGACCCAATCCATTTTTTCTTGCCAGCATTATCCGCGGCATTGTCTTTGAGACACAGTTTCATAGATAGGAAATATCTGACCTTTGCCAATCAGAGATAAACATAAAAATAGTATCCTTTGGCACTGATGCTCATTCAGAGTAAGTTCAAGAGTTACTTCATGTCTCTTTCTTATTGCACAGAGATTTTCTTCAGTCGTGAAACTAATTGGTTTTCTATTCCAGTAATGCTCCCATTCTCTTCCTTAAGCTGCAGTTGTTATCAGCTTCTGTTCTCAACACCCCATGTCCTTTTCCTTTTTTTATTTTTCCCTACTGGAGCTTCACTTCATCTGAATGAAGATTGCTTTAGGACTATTACATGACTGACAAAAATCATCTTTAGTAACATTCACTAACCAAAGAGTAATTTATGCTCTTGACACTTCAGCAGTGTAATCAGTATAATTTTACACCTACTAAATTCTTTTTTCTCACCTTGTACCTGCTTCATCAGTACATTTCACTACAGGTTCCCTGAAACCTGAACTATGCTATTTAGTAATATGTGTCTAGTTCATGAAAGGTGTCCCTGTTATTCAGACTCTTTTCCAAGTTTTAAGGTTTAAAGAAGTTTTAGGACATCATCCACCCTCCACCAGCCTGAGTGCCTGTTGAATGTGCAGCCCTTTTCACATCCTCTTTTACAGTGGTATTTCCTCCAAGCTTCCCTGACTTGCTCTAGTCATCTCCCTATAGCTACCATGTTCAAACGTGCTCCAAGAGAGGATCAGTGTCCCCTTACACAAAGCCACATAAAAATTTGGAAATCTACAGCTTAATGACATGCCCTGTAGCTGAGGCCTGAGTGGAAAGTGGGGTGTGGCAGCAGAGGCACATTAAACCCAAGTTTGCATACATTGTTCATATTAGATCCCTAGCACTTTACCAACACTATGCATGATTAACAAATGATGTTGGGCAACAGAGTCCTGGGGTCAGTTCTTCAGTCTTAAGTGACTGTATCACTGTTGTGTTCTACTCTGCCAGAGAACACACAGAGTTCTCACCCTGTTTCTAGGGTTTTGAATCCCTGTGGGGAGGAGTGGGAAGCATAGTATTCCATTTAAGATTTTACATCGTATTAAATACTCAATATTAATTAAATCAATCATTCTATTAAGATCTGTTCAGGCTGCCTTTATCTCTCATGGATCTTCACACCTATGGATCTTCAACTAGTTACTAGAAACATCACGAAGGACACTGCAGGTTGCTGCAGGAATTTGTGATTTGGGGAGAACCCGTGGCCACGCAAACTCTGTAGACAGTACAGAGGTTTGTATGGTTTGTCTGGTTAAAAAGTCAGATTAGGACAAGCTGAGTGTGTTCCTCAGCATCTGCATGTGTTATGGGTACAACTGCATAACTTCATTTCAAAAATGGAAGCAAAATGCCTAGGAAGAACATAGAGTTCAACTACAACACTTCCCTCCACTGTGCTCAGATACTACATAGATGTCAATCTATGCATGAGGGCAAACAGCAAGAGTTCAAGCATATTCACAGCAGCCAAGCTCTAAATATTTCTGCATTTTGTGTTTCTTTTACAGCATTAGAACATGATTTCCTTAGTTTTACATGAATGATTATCCAAAAGAACACAAGCTGGAGAGGTAAAAAATCAGTATGCAAACAGAGACTTCATCTCTAGTTTGTTCATTCTTATCTTGAGTAGATTAATAAGTAATCTCATATCTCAGCAG